>NW_026909161.1:0-152879 GCF_033115175.1 Lepus europaeus | reverse complement strand
GCGGACGGGCCGCTCTCGGCTTCCGTAGTCCATTTGCCCCGGAGCCTGCCAGACCCCTGGCCCCAGGGGCGGGGCCCTGCTGAGTCCCCGAGTGCCTCCTGAGTTCCTGCCACCACCCTTGGGCCGGGGATGTGGTGCCACCTTGTGCGTAGAAGCCCTGCACACAGGCAAGAAGCCCCCCAGGCCCCGCGGAGCGCGCCCAGACCCTGGAGCCCCCTGGCTGGCTGCAGCCACAGGGAACGGGGGGTTCTGAGGTTGGCAGCCCCCCATTCCCGAAGCATCCACGGGCAGTTCCCCGAAAGGGCTGACACCGGCTGCGCCTCAGCAGCCAGACAACCTCCTCCCTCTGGTCGGGCACTGCAAGCCACACAGCCACTTGTGTCCCCTGTGTCCCTGGAGGCCGCAGCGCGTTTTGGGTTTTGGCCGCGGACGGGCCCCTCTCGGCTTCCGTAGTCCATTTGCCCCGGAGCCTGCCAGACCCCTTGCCCCAGGGGCGGGCCCTGCTGAGTCCCTGAGTGCCTCCTGAGTTCCTGCCACCACCCTTGGGCCGGGATGTGGTGCCACCTTGTGCGTAGAAGCCCTGCACACAGGCAAGAAGCCCCTAGGCCCGCGGGGCGCGCCCGACCCTGGAGCCCCCTGGCTGGCTGCAGCCACAGGGAACGGGGGTTCTGAGTTGGCAGCCCCCATTCCCGAAGCATCCACGGGCAGTTCCCTGAAGGGCTGACACCGCTGCGCCTCAGCAGCCAGGACAACCTCCCTCCCTCTGGTCGGGCACTGCAAGCCACACAGCCACTTGTGTCCCCTGTGTCCCTGGAGGCCAGCGCAGCGCGTTTTGGGTTTTGGCGCGGACGGGCCCCTCTCGGCTTCCGTAGTCCATTTGCCCCCAGGAGCTTGCTAGACCCCCTGGCCCCAGGGGGCTGGGCCCTGCTGAGTCCCCGAGCGCCTCCTCAGTTCCTGCCACCACCCTTGGGCCGGGATGATGTGCCACCTTGTGCGTAGAAGCCCTGCACACAGGCAAGAAGCCCCCCAGCGCCCGCGGGCGCGCCCGACCCTGGAGCCCCCTGGCTGGCTGCAGCCACAGGGAACAGGGGTTTAGTTGGCAGCCCCCATTCCCGAAGCATCCACGGGCAGTTCCCCGAAGGGCTGACACCGCGCTGTGCCTCTGCAGCCAGACAACCTCCCTCCCTCTGGTCGGGCACTGCAAGCCACACAGCCACTTGTGTCCCCTGTGTCCCTGGAGTAGGCCGCAAGCGCGTTTTGGGTTTTGGCGCGGACGGGCCCCTCTCGGCTTCCGTAGTCCATTTGCCCCGGAGCCTGCAAGACCCCTGGCCCCAGGGGCGGGCCCTGTTGAGTCCCCGAGTGCCTCCTGAGTTCCTGCCACCACCCTTGGGCCGGGATGTGGTGCCACCTTGTGCGTAGAAGCCCTGCACACAGGCAAGAGAAACCCCTAGGCCCGCGGGCTCGCGCCCGACCCTGGAGCCCCCCTGGCTGGCTGCAGCCACAGGGAACGGGGGTTCTGAGTTGGCAGCCCCCCCTATTCCCGAAGCATCCACGGGCAGTTCCCCGAAGGGCTGACACCGGCTGCGCGCCTCAGCAGCCAGACAACCTCCCTCCCTCTGGTTCGGGCACTGCAAAGCCACACAGCTCACTTGTGTCCCCTGTGTCCCTGGAGGCCGCAGCGCGTTTTGGGTTTTTGGCGCGGACGGGCCCCTCTCGGATTCCGTAGTCCATTTGCCCCGGAGCCTGCCAGACCCCTGGCCCCAGGGGCGGGCCCTGCTGAGTCCCCGAGTGCCTCCTGAGTTCCTGCCACCACCCTTGGGCCGGGATGTGGTGCCACCTTGTGCGTAGAAGCCCTGCACACAGGCAAGAAGCCCCCTAGGCCCGCGGGCGCGCCCCGACCCTGGAGCCCCCTGGCTGGCTGGCAGCCACAGGGGAACGGGGGTTCTGAGTTGGCAGCCCCCATTCCCGAAGCATCCACGGGCAGTTCCCCGAAGGGCTGACACCGGCTGCGCCTCAGCAGCCAGACAACCTCCCTCCCTCTGGTCGGGCACTGCAAGCCACACAGCCACTTGTGTCCCCTGTGTCCCTGGAGGCCGCAGCGTGTTTTTGGGTTTTGGCAGCGGACGGGCCCCTCTCGGCTTCCGTAGTCCATTTGCCCCCGGAGCCTGCCAGACCCCCTGGCCCCAGGGGCGGGCCCTGCTGAGTCCCCGAGCGCCTCCTGGGTTCCTGCCACCACCCTTGGGCCGGGATGAGGTGCCACCTTGTGCGTAGAAGCCCTGCACACAGGCAAGAAGGCCCCCAGGCCCGCCGGGGCGCGCCCGACCCTGGAGCCCCCTGGGCTGGCTGCAGCCACAGGGAACGGGTGGTTCTGAGTTGGCAGCCCCCATTCCCGAAGCATCCACGGCAGTTCCCCGAAGGGCTGACACCGGCTGCGCCTCAGCAGCCAGACAACCTCCCTCCCTCTGGTCGGGCACTGCAAGCCACACAGCCACTTGTGTCCCCTGTGTCCCTGGAGGCCGCAGCGTGTTTTGGGTTTTGGCGCGGACGGGCCCCTCTCGGCTCCGTAGTCCATTTGCCCCCGGAGCCTTCCAGACCCCTGGCCCCAGGGGCGGGCCCTGCTGAGTCCCCGAGCGCCTCCTGGGTTCCTGCCACCACCCTTGGGCCGGGATGAGGTGCCACCTTGTGCGTAGAAGCCCTGCACACAGGCAAGAAGCCCCCCCAGGCCCGCGGTGGCGCGCCCGACCCTGGAGCCCCCTGGCTGGCTGCAGCCACAGGGAACGGGGGTTCTGAGTTGGCAGCCCCCATTCCCGAAGCATCCACGGGCAGTTTCCCCGAAGGGCTGACACCGGCTGCGCCTCAGCAGCCGGACAACCTCCCTCCCTCTGGTCGGGCACTGCAAGCCACACAGCCACTTGTGTCCCCTGTGTCCCTGGAGGGCCGCAGCGCGTTTTGGGTTTTGGCGCGGACGGGCCCGCTCTCGGTTTCCGTAGTCCATTTGCCCCCGGAGCCTGCCAGGACCCCCTGGCCCCATGGGCGGGCCCTGCTGAGTCCCCGAGCGCCTCCTGGGTTCCTACCACCACCCTTGGGGCCGGGATGAAGTGCCACCTTGTGCGTAGAGGCCCTGCACACAGGCAAGAAGCCCCCCAGGCCCGCGGGGCGCGCCCGACCCTGGAGCCCCCTGGCTGGCTGCAGCCACAGGGAACGGGGGTACTGAGTTGGCAGCCCCCATTCCCGAAGCATCCACGGGCAGTTCCCCGAAGGGCTGACACCGGCTGCGCCTCAGCAGCCAGACAACCTCCCTCCCTCTGGTCGGGCACTGCAAGCCACACAGCCACTTGTGCCCCCTGTGTCCCTGGAAGGCCGCAGCGCGTTTTGGGTTTTGGCGCGGACGGGCCCCTCTCGGCTTCCGTAGTCCATTTGCCCCGGAGCCTGCCAGACCCTGGCCCCAGAGGCGGGCCCTGCTGAGTCCCCGAGCGCCTCCTGAGTTCCTGCCACCACCCTTGGGCCGGGATGAGGTGCCACCTTGTGCGTAGAAGCCCTGCACACAGGCAAGAAGCCCCCCAGGGCCCGCGGGCGCGCCCGACCCTGGAGCCCCCTGGCTGGCTGCAGCCACCAGGGAACGGGGGGTACTGAGTTGGCAGCCCCCATTCCCGAAGCATCCACGGGCAGTTCCCCGAAGGGCTGACACCGGCTGCGCCTCAGCAGCCAGACAACCTCCCTCCCTCTGGTCGGGCACTGCAAGCCACACAGCCACTTGTGTCCCCTGTGTCCCTGGAAGGCCGCAGCGCGTTTTGGGTTTTGGCGCGGACGGGCCCCTCTCGGCTTCCGTAGTCCATTTGCCCCGGAGCCTGCCAGACCCCTTGCCCCAGGGGCGGGCCCTGCTGAGTCCCTGAGTGCCTCCTGAGTTCCTGCCACCACCCTTGGGCCGGGATGTGGTGCCACCTTGTGCGTAGAAGCCCTGCACACAGGCAAGAAGCCCCCCAGGCCCCGCGGGGCGCGCCCGACCCTGGAGCCCCCTGGCTGGCTGCAGCCACAGGGAACGGGGGTTCTGAGTTGGCAGCCCCCCATTCCCGAAGCATCCACGGGCAGTTCCCCGAAGGGCTGACACCGGCTGCGCCCTCAGCAGCCAGACAACCTCCCTCCCTCTGGTCGGGCACTGCAAGCCACACAGCCACTTGTGTCCCCTGTGTCCCTGGAGGCCGCAGCGCGTTTTGGGTTTTTGGCGCGGACGGGCCCCTCTCGGCTTCCGTAGTCCCCATTTGCCCCCGAGCCTGCCAGACCCCTGCCCCAGGGGCGGGCCCTGCTGAGTCCCCTGAGTGCCTCCTGAGTTCCTGCCACCACACCTTGGGCCGGGATGTGGTGCCACCTTGTGCGTAGAAGCCCTGCACACAGGCAAGAAGCCCCCCAGGCCCGCGGGGCGCGCCCGACCCTGGAGCCCCCCTGGCTGGCTGCAGCCACAGGGAACGGGGGTTCTGAGTTGGCAGCCCCCATTCCCGAAGCATCCACGGGCAGTTCCCTGAAGGGCTGACACCGGCTGCGCCTCAGCAGCCAGACAACCTCCCTCCCTCTGGTCGGGCACTGCAAGCCACACAGCCACTTGTGTCCCCTGAGTCCCTGGAGGGCCGCAGCGCGTTTTGGGTTTTGGCGAGGACGGGCCCCCTCTCGGCTTCCGTAGTCCATTTGCCCTGGAGCCTGCCAGACCCCTGGCCCCAGAGGCGGGCCCTGCTGAGTCTTCGAGCGCCTCCTGAGTTCCTGCCACCACCCTTGGGCCGGGGATGAGGTGCCACCTTGTGCGTAGAAGCCCTGCACACAGGCAAGAAGCCCCCCAGGCCCGCGGGCGCGCCCGACCCTGGAGCCCCCTGGCTGGCTGCAGCCACAGGGAACGGGGGTTCTGAGTTGGCAGCCCCCATTCCCGAAGCATCCACGGGCAGTTCCCCGAAGGGCTGACACCGGCTGCGCCTCAGCAGCCAGACAACCTCCCTCCCTCTGGTCGGGGCACTGCAAGCCACACAGCCACTTGTGTCCCCTGTGTCCCCTGGAGGCCGCAGCGTGTTTTGGGTTTTGGCGCGGACGGGCCCCTCTCGGCTTCCGTAGTCCATTTGCCCCCGGAGCCTTCCAGACCCCTGGCCCCAGGGGCGGGCCCTGCTGAGTCCCCGAGCGCCTCCTGGGTTCCTGCCACCACCCTTGTAGGGCCGGGGATGTGGTGCCACCTTGTGCGTAGAAGCCCTGCACACAGGCAAGAAGCCCCCCAGGCGCCGCGGTGCGCGCCCGACCCTGGAGCCCCCTGGCTGGCTGCAGCCACAGGGAACGGGGGTTCTGAGTTGGCAGCCCCCATTCCCGAAGCATCCACGGGCAGTTCCCCCGAAGGGCTGACACCGGCTGCGCCTCAGCAGCCAGACAACCTCCCTCCCTCTGCTCGGGCACTGCAAGCCACACAGCCACTTGTGTCCCCTGTGTCCCTGGAGGCCGCAGCGCGCGTTTTGGGTTTTGGCGCGGACGGGCCCCTCTCGGCTTCCGTAGTCCATTTGCATCCGAGCCTGCCAGACCCCTTGCCCCTGGGCGGGCCCCTGCTGAGTCCCTGAGTGCCTCCTGAGTTCCTGCCACCACCCTTGGGCCGGGATGTGGTGCCACCTTGTGCGTAGAAGCCCTGCACACAGGCAAGAAGCCCCCCAGGCCCGCGGGGCGCGCCCGACCCCTGGAGCCCCCTGGCTGGCTGCAGCCACAGGGAACGGGGGTTCTGAGTTGGCAGCCCCCCATTCCCGAAGCATCCACGGGCAGTTCCCCTGAAGGGCTGACACCGGCTGCGCCTCAGCAGCCAGACAACCTCCCTCCCTCTGGTCGGGCACTGCAAGCCACACAGCCACTTGTGTCCCCTGAGTCCCTGGAGGCCGCAGCGCGTTTTGGGTTTTGGCGAGGACGGGCCCCTCTCGGCTTCCGTAGTCCATTTGCCCTGGAGCCTGCCAGACCCCTGGCCCCAGAGGCGGGCCCTGCTGAGTCTTCGAGCGCCTCCTGAGTTCCTGCCACCACCCTTGGGCCGGGATGAGGTGCCACCTTGTGCGTAGAAGCCCTGCACACAGGCAAGAAGCCCCCCAGGCCCGCGGGCGTGCCCGACCCTGGAGCCCCCTGGCTGGCTGCAGCCACAGGGAACGGGGGTTCTGAGTTGGCAGCCCCCAATCCCGAAGCATCCACGGGCAGTTCCCCGAAGGGCTGACACCGGCTGCGCCTCAGCAGCCAGACAACCTCCCTCCCTCTGGTCGGGCACTGCAAGCCACACAGCCACTTGTGCCCCCTGTGTCCCTGGAGGCCGCAGCGCGTTTTGGGTTTTGGCGCGGACGGGCCCCTCTCGGCTTCCGTAGTCCATTTGCCCCCGGAGCCTGCCAGACCCCTGGCCCCAGGGGCGGGCCCTGCTGAGTCCCCGAGCGCCTCCTGGGTTCCTGCCACCACCCTTGGGCCGGGATGAGGTGCCACCTTGTGCGTAGAAGCCCTGCACACAGGCAAGAAGGCCCCCAGGCCCGCGGGCGCGCCCGACCCTGGAGCCCCCTGGCTGGCTGCAGCCACAGGGAACGGGGGTTCTGAGTTGGCAGCCCCCATTCCCGAAGCATCCACGGGCAGTTCCCCGAAGGGCTGACACCGGCTGCGCCTCAGCAGCCAGACAACCTCCCTCCCTCTGGTCGGGCACTGCAAGCCACACAGCCACTTGTGTCCCCTGTGTCCCTGGAGGCCGCAGCGTGTTTTGGGTTTTGGCGCGGACGGGCCCCTCTCGGCTCCGTAGTCCATTTGCCCCCGGAGCCTTCCAGACCCCTGGCCCCAGGGGCGGGCCCTGCTGAGTCCCCGAGCGCCTCCTGGGTTCCTGCCACCACCCTTGGGCCGGGATGAGGTGCCACCTTGTGCGTAGAAGCCCTGCACACAGGCAAGAAGCCCCCCAGGCCCGCGGGCGCGCCCGACCCTGGAGCCCCCTGGCTGGCTGCAGCCACAGGGAACGGGGGTTCTGAGTTGGCAGCCCCCATTCCCGAAGCATCCACGGGCAGTTCCCCGAAGGGCTGACACCGGCTGCGCCTCAGCAGCCGGACAACCTCCCTCCCTCTGGTCGGGCACTGCAAGCCACACAGCCACTTGTGTCCCCTGTGTCCCTGGAGGCCGCAGCGCGTTTTGGGTTTTGGCGCGGACGGGCCGCTCTCGGTTTCCGTAGTCCATTTGCCCCCGGAGCCTGCCAGACCCCCGGCCCCATGGGCGGGCCCTGCTGAGTCCCCGAGCGCCTCCTGGGTTCCTACCACCACCCTTGGGCCGGGATGAAGTGCCACCTTGTGCGTAGAGGCCCTGCACACAGGCAAGAAGCCCCCCAGGGCCCGCGGGCGCGCCCGACCCTGGAGCCCCCTGGCTGGCTGCAGCCACAGGGAACGGGGGTACTGAGTTGGCAGCCCCCATTCCCGAAGCATCCACGGGCAGTTCCCCGAAGGGCTGACACCGGCTGCGCCTCAGCAGCCAGACAACCTCCCTCCCTCTGGTCGGGCACTGCAAGCCACACAGCCACTTGTGCCCCCTGTGTCCCTGGAGGCCGCAGCGCGTTTTGGGTTTTGGCGCGGACGGGCCCCTCTCGGCTTCCGTAGTCCATTTGCCCCGGAGCCTGCCAGACCCTGGCCCCAGAGGCGGGCCCTGCTGAGTCCCCGAGCGCCTCCTGAGTTCCTGCCACCACCCTTGGGCCGGGATGAGGTGCCACCTTGTGCGTAGAAGCCCTGCACACAGGCAAGAAGCCCCCCAGGCCCGCGGTGCGCGCCCGACCCTGGAGCCCCCTGGCTGGCTGCAGCCACAGGGAACGGGGGTACTGAGTTGGCAGCCCCCATTCCCGAAGCATCCACGGGCAGTTCCCCGAAGGGCTGACACCGGCTGCGCCTCAGCAGCCAGACAACCTCCCTCCCTCTGGTCGGGCACTGCAAGCCACACAGCCACTTGTGTCCCCTGTGTCCCTGGAGGCCGCAGCGCGTTTTGGGTTTTGGCGCGGACGGGCCCCTCTCGGCTTCCGTAGTCCATTTGCCCCGGAGCCTGCCAGACCCCTTGCCCCAGGGGCGGGCCCTGCTGAGTCCCTGAGTGCCTCCTGAGTTCCTGCCACCACCCTTGGGCCGGGATGTGGTGCCACCTTGTGCGTAGAAGCCCTGCACACAGGCAAGAAGCCCCCCAGGCCCGCGGGCGCGCCCGACCCTGGAGCCCCCTGGCTGGCTGCAGCCACAGGGAACGGGGGTTCTGAGTTGGCAGCCCCCATTCCCGAAGCATCCACGGGCAGTTCCCCGAAGGGCTGACACCGGCTGCGCCTCAGCAGCCAGACAACCTCCCTCCCTCTGGTCGGGCACTGCAAGCCACACAGCCACTTGTGTCCCCCTGTGTCCCTGGAGGCCGCAGCGCGTTTTGGGTTTTGGCGCGGACGGGCCCCTCTCGGCTTCCGTAGTCCATTTGCCCCCGAGCCTGCCAGACCCCTTGCCCCAGGGGCGGGCCCTGCTGAGTCCCCTGAGTGCCTCCTGAGTTCCTGCCACCACCCTTGGGCCGGGATGTGGTGCCACCTTGTGCGTAGAAGCCCTGCACACAGGCAAGAAGCCCCCCAGGCCCGCGGGCGCGCCCGACCCTGGAGCCCCCTGGCTGGCTGCAGCCACAGGGAACGGGGGTTCTGAGTTGGCAGCCCCCATTCCCGAAGCATCCACGGGCAGTTCCCTGAAGGGCTGACACCGGCTGCGCCTCAGCAGCCAGACAACCTCCCTCCCTCTGGTCGGGCACTGCAAGCCACACAGCCACTTGTGTCCCCTGAGTCCCTGGAGGCCGCAGCGCGTTTTGGGTTTTGGCGAGGACGGGCCCCTCTCGGCTTCCGTAGTCCATTTGCCCTGGAGCCTGCCAGACCCCTGGCCCCAGAGGCGGGCCCTGCTGAGTCTCTCGAGCGCCTCCTGAGTTCCTGCCACCACCCTTGGGCCGGGATGAGGTGCCACCTTGTGCGTAGAAGCCCTGCACACAGGCAAGAAGCCCCCCAGGCCCGCGGGCGCGCCCGACCCTGGAGCCCCCTGGCTGGCTGCAGCCACAGGGAACGGGGGTTCTGAGTTGGCAGCCCCCATTCCCGAAGCATCCACGGGCAGTTCCCCGAAGGGCTGACACCGGCTGCGCCTCAGCAGCCAGACAACCTCCCTCCCTCTGGTCGGGCACTGCAAGCCACACAGCCACTTGTGTCCCCTGTGTCCCTGGAGGCCGCAGCGTGTTTTGGGTTTTGGCGCGGACGGGCCCCTCTCGGCTCCGTAGTCCATTTGCCCCCGGAGCCTTCCAGACCCCTGGCCCCAGGGGCGGGCCCTGCTGAGTCCCCGAGCGCCTCCTGGGTTCCTGCCACCACCCTTGGGCCGGGATGAGGTGCCACCTTGTGCGTAGAAGCCCTGCACACAGGCAAGAAGCCCCCCAGGCCCGCGGGCGCGCCCGACCCTGGAGCCCCCTGGCTGGCTGCAGCCACAGGGAACGGGGGTTCTGAGTTGGCAGCCCCCATTCCCGAAGCATCCACGGGCAGTTCCCCGAAGGGCTGACACCGGCTGCGCCTCAGCAGCCAGACAACCTCCCTCCCTCTGCTCGGGCACTGCAAGCCACACAGCCACTTGTGTCCCCTGTGTCCCTGGAGGCCGCAGCGCGTTTTGGGTTTTGGCGCGGACGGGCCCCTCTCGGCTTCCGTAGTCCATTTGCCCCCGAGCCTGCCAGACCCCTTGCCCCAGGGGCGGGCCCTGCTGAGTCCCTGAGTGCCTCCTGAGTTCCTGCCACCACCCTTGGGCCGGGATGTGGTGCCACCTTGTGCGTAGAAGCCCTGCACACAGGCAAGAAGCCCCCCAGGCCCGCGGGCGCGCCCGACCCTGGAGCCCCCTGGCTGGCTGCAGCCACAGGGAACGGGGGTTCTGAGTTGGCAGCCCCCATTCCCGAAGCATCCACGGGCAGTTCCCTGAAGGGCTGACACCGGCTGCGCCTCAGCAGCCAGACAACCTCCCTCCCTCTGGTCGGGCACTGCAAGCCACACAGCCACTTGTGTCCCCTGAGTCCCTGGAGGCCGCAGCGCGTTTTGGGTTTTGGCGAGGACGGGCCCCTCTCGGCTTCCGTAGTCCATTTGCCCTGGAGCCTGCCAGACCCCTGGCCCCAGAGGCGGGCCCTGCTGAGTCTTCGAGCGCCTCCTGAGTTCCTGCCACCACCCTTGGGCCGGGATGAGGTGCCACCTTGTGCGTAGAAGCCCTGCACACAGGCAAGAAGCCCCCCAGGCCCGCGGGCGTGCCCGACCCTGGAGCCCCCTGGCTGGCTGCAGCCACAGGGAACGGGGGTTCTGAGTTGGCAGCCCCCAATCCCGAAGCATCCACGGGCAGTTCCCCGAAGGGCTGACACCGGCTGCGCCTCAGCAGCCAGACAACCTCCCTCCCTCTGGTCGGGCACTGCAAGCCACACAGCCACTTGTGTCCCCTGTGTCCCTGGAGGCCGCAGCGCGTTTTGGGTTTTGGCGCGGACGGGCCCCTCTCGGCTTCCGTAGTCCATTTGCCCCGGAGCCTGCCAGACCCCTTGCCCCAGGGGCGGGCCCTGCTGAGTCCCTGAGTGCCTCCTGAGTTCCTGCCACCACCCTTGGGCCGGGATGTGGTGCCACCTTGTGCGTAGAAGCCCTGCACACAGGCAAGAAGCCCCTAGGCCCGCGGGCGCGCCCGACCCTGGAGCCCCCTGGCTGGCTGCAGCCACAGGGAACGGGGGTTCTGAGTTGGCAGCCCCCATTCCCGAAGCATCCACGGGCAGTTCCCTGAAGGGCTGACACCGGCTGCGCCTCAGCAGCCAGACAACCTCCCTCCCTCTGGTCGGGCACTGCAAGCCACACAGCCACTTGTGTCCCCTGTGTCCCTGGAGGCCGCAGCCCATTTTGGGTTTTGGCGCGGATGGGCCCCTCTCGGCTTCCGTAGTCCATTTGCCCCCGGAGCTTGCTAGACCCCTGGCCCCAGGGGCGGGCCCTGCTGAGTCCCCGAGCGCCTCCTGGGTTCCTGCCACCACCCTTGGGCCGGGATGAGGTGCCACCTTGTGCGTAGATGCCCTGCACACAGGCAAGAAGCCCCCAGGCCCTCGGGCTCGCCCGACCCTGGAGCCCCCTGGCTGGCTGCAGCCACAGGGAATGGGGGTTCTGAGTTGGCAGCCCCCATTCCCGAAGCATCCACGGGCAGTTCCCCGAAGGGCTGACACCGGCTGCGCCTCAGCAGCCAGACAACCTCCCTCCCTCTGGTCGGGCACTGCAAGCCACACAGCCACTTGTGTCCCCTGTGTCCCTGGAGGCCGCAGCGCGTTTTGGGTTTTGGCGCGGACGGGCCCCTCTCGGCTTCCGTAGTCCATTTGCCCCCAGAGCCTGCCAGACCGCTGGCCCCAGGGGCAGGCCCTGCTGAGTCCCTGAGCGCCACCTGGGTTCCTGCCACCACCCTTGGGCCGGGATGAGGTGCCACCTTGTGCGTAGAAGCCCTGCACACAGGCAAGAAGCCCCCCAGGCCCGCGGCGCACCCGACCCTGGAGCCCCCTGGCTGGCTGCAGCCACAGGGAACGGGGGTTCTGAGTTGGCAGCCCCCATTCCCGAAGCATCCACGGGCAGTTCCCCGAAGGGCTGACACCGGCTGCGCCTCAGCAGCCAGACAACCTCCCTCCCTCTGGTCGGGCACTGCAAGCCACACAGCCACTTGTGTCCCCTGTGTCCCTGGAGGCCGCAGCGTGTTTTGGGTTTTGGCGCGGACGGGCCCCTCTCGGCTTCCGTAGTCCATTTGCCCCCGGAGCCTTCCAGACCCCTGGCCCCAGGGGCGGGCCCTGCTGAGTCCCCGAGCGCCTCCTGGGTTCCTGCCACCACCCTTGGGCCGGGATGAGGTGCCACCTTGTGCGTAGAAGCCCTGCACACAGGCAAGAAGCCCCCCAGGCCCGCGGGCGCGCCCGACCCTGGAGCCCCCTGGCTGGCTGCAGCCACAGGGAACGGGGGTTCTGAGTTGGCAGCCCCCATTCCCGAAGCATCCACGGGCAGTTCCCCGAAGGGCTGACACCGGCTGCGCCTCAGCAGCCGGACAACCTCCCTCCCTCTGGTCGGGCACTGCAAGCCACACAGCCACTTGTGTCCCCTGTGTCCCTGGAGGCCGCAGCGCGTTTTGGGTTTTGGCGCGGACGGGCCGCTCTCGGTTTCCGTAGTCCATTTGCCCCCGGAGCCTGCCAGACCCCTGGCCCCATGGGCGGGCCCTGCTGAGTCCCCGAGCGCCTCCTGGGTTCCTACCACCACCCTTGGGCCGGGATGAAGTGCCACCTTGTGCGTAGAAGCCCTGCACACAGGCAAGAAGCCCCCCAGGCCCGCGGGCGCGCCCGACCCTGGAGCCCCCTGGCTGGCTGCAGCCACAGGGAACGGGGGTTCTGAGTTGGCAGCCCCCATTCCCGAAGCATCCACGGGCAGTTCCCCGAAGGGCTGACACCGGCTGCGCCTCAGCAGCCAGGCAAACTCCCTCCCTCTGGTCGGGCACTGCAAGCCACACAGCCACTTGTGTCCCCAGAGTCCCTGGAGGCCGCAGCGCGTTTTGGGTTTTGGCGAGGACGGGCCCCTCTCGGCTTCCGTAGTCCATTTGCCTTGGAGCCTGCCAGACCCCTGGCCCCAGAGGCGGGCCCTGCTGAGTCCCCGAGCGCCTCCTGAGTTCCTGCCACCACCCTTGGGCCGGGATGAGGTGCCACCTTGTGCGTAGAAGCCCTGCACACAGGCAACAAGCCCCCCAGGCCCGTGGGCGTGCCCGACCCTGGAGCCCCCTGGCTGGCTGCAGCCACAGGGAACGGGGGTTCTGAGTTGGCAGCCCCCAATCCCGAAGCATCCACGGGCAGTTCCCCGAAGGGCTGACACCGGCTGCGCCTCAGCAGCCAGACAACCTCCCTCCCTCTGGTCGGGCACTGCAAGCCACACAGCCACTTGTGTCCCCTTTGTCCCTGGAGGCCGCAGCGCGTTTTGGGTTTTGGCGCGGACGGGCCCCTCTCAGCTTCCGTAGTCCATTTGCCCCGGAGCCTGCCAGACCCCTGGCCCCAGAGGCGGACCCTGCTGAGTCCCCGAGCGCCTCCTGAGTTCCTGCCACCACCCTTGGGCCGGGATGAGGTGCCACCTTGTGCGTAGAAGCCTTGTACACAGGCAAGAAGCCCCCCAGGCCCGCGGGCGCGCCCGACCCTGGAGCCCCCTGGCTGGCTGCAGCCACAGGGAACGGGGGTACTGAGTTGGCAGCCCCCATTCCCGAAGCATCCACGGGCAGTTCCCCGACGGGCTGACACCGGCTGCACCTCAGCAGCCAGACAACCTCCCTCCCTCTGGTCGGGCACTGCAAGCCACACAGCCACTTGTGTCCCCTGTGTCCCTGGAGGCCGCAGCGCGTTTTGGGTTTTGGCGCGGACGGGCCCCTCTCGGCTTCCGTAGTCCATTTGCCCCGGAGCCTGCCAGACCCCTTGCCCCAGGGGCGGGCCCTGCTGAGTCCCTGAGTGCCTCCTGAGTTCCTGCCACCACCCTTGGGCCGGGATGTGGTGCCACCTTGTGCGTAGAAGCCCTGCACACAGGCAAGAAGACCCCCAGGCCCGCGGGCGCACCCGACCCTGGAGCCCCCTGGCTGGCTGCAGCCACAGGGAACGGGGGTTCTGAGTTGGCAGCCCCCATTCCCGATGCATCCACGGGCAGTTCCCCGAAGGGCTGACACCGGCTGCGCCTCAGCAGCCAGACAACCTCCCTCCCTCTGGTCGGGCACTGCAAGCCACACAGCCACTTGTGTCCCCTGTGTCCCTGGAGGCCGCAGCGCGTTTTGGGTTTTGGCGCGGACGGGCCCCTCTCGGCTTCCGTAGTCCATTTGCCCCCGAGCCTGCCAGACCCCTTGCCCCAGGGGCGGGCCCTGCTGAGTCCCTGAGTGCCTCCTGAGTTCCTGCCACCACCCTTGGGCCGGGATGTGGTGCCACCTTGTGCGTAGAAGCCCTGCACATAGGCAAGAAGCCCCCCAGGCCCGCGGGCGCGCCCGACCCTGGAGCCCCCTGGCTGGCTGCAGCCACAGGGAACGGGGGTTCTGAGTTGGCAGCCCCCATTCCCGAAGCATCCACGGGCAGTTCCCTGAAGGGCTGACACCGGCTGCGCCTCAGCAGCCAGACAACCTCCCTCCCTCTGGTCGGGCACTGCAAGCCACACAGCCACTTGTGTCCCCTGAGTCCCTGGAGGCCGCAGCGCGTTTTGGGTTTTGGCGAGGACGGGCCCCTCTCGGCTTCCGTAGTCCATTTGCCCTGGAGCCTGCCAGACCCCTGGCCCCAGAGGCGGGCCCTGCTGAGTCCCCGAGCGCCTCCTGAGTTCCTGCCACCACCCTTGGGCCGGGATGAGGTGCCACCTTGTGCGTAGAAGCCCTGCACACAGGCAAGAAGCCCCCCAGGCCCGCGGGCGTGCCCGACCCTGGAGCCCCCTGGCTGGCTGCAGCCACAGGGAACGGGGGTTCTGAGTTGGCAGCCCGCAATCCCGAAGCATCCACGGGCAGTTCCCCGAAGGGCTGACACCGGCTGCGCCTCAGCAGCCAGACAACCTCCCTCCCTCTGGTCGGGCACTGCAAGCCACACAGCCACTTGTGTCCCCTTTGTCCCTGGCGGCCGCAGCGCGTTTTGGGTTTTGGCGCGGACGGGCCCCTCTCGGCTTCCGTAGTCCATTTGCCCCGGAGCCTGCCAGACCCCTGGCCCCAGAGGCGGGCCCTGCTGAGTCCCCGAGCGCCTCCTGGGTTCCTGCCACCACCCTTGGGCCGGGATGAGGTGCCACCTTGTGCGTAGAAGCCCTGTACACAGGCAAGAAGCCCCCCAGGCCCGCGGGCGCGCCCGACCCTGGAGCCCCCTGGCTGGCTGCAGCCACAGGGAACGGGGGTACTGAGTTGGCAGCCCCCATTCCCGAAGCATCCACGGGCAGTTCCCCGAAGGGCTGACACCGGCTGCGCCTCAGCAGCCAGACAACCTCCCTCCCTCTGGTCGGGCACTGCAAGCCACACAGCCACTTGTGTCCCCTGTGTCCCTGGAGGCCGCAGCGCGTTTTGGGTTTTGGCGCGGACGGGCCCCTCTCGGCTTCCGTAGTCCATTTGCCCCGGAGCCTGCCAGACCCCTTGCCCCAGGGGCGGGCCCTGCTGAGTCCCTGAGTGCCTCCTGAGTTCCTGCCACCACCCTTGGGCCGGGATGTGGTGCCACCTTGTGCGTAGAAGCCCTGCACACAGGCAAGAAGCCCCTAGGCCCGCGGGCGCGCCCGACCCTGGAGCCCCCTGGCTGGCTGCAGCCACAGGGAACGGGGGTTCTGAGTTGGCAGCCCCCATTCCCGAAGCATCCACGGGCAGTTCCCTGAAGGGCTGACACCGGCTGCGCCTCAGCAGCCAGACAACCTCCCTCCCTCTGGTCGGGCACTGCAAGCCACACAGCCACTTGTGTCCCCTGTGTCCCTGGAGGCCGCAGCGCATTTTGGGTTTTGGCGCGGATGGGCCCCTCTCGGCTTCCGTAGTCCATTTGCCCCCGGAGCTTGCTAGACCCCTGGCCCCAGGGGCGGGCCCTGCTGAGTCCCCGAGCGCCTCCTGGGTTCCTGCCACCACCCTTGGGCCGGGATGAGGTGCCACCTTGTGCGTAGAAGCCCTGCACACAGGCAAGAAGCCCCCAGGCCCTCGGGCTCGCCCGACCCTGGAGCCCCCTGGCTGGCTGCAGCCACAGGGAATGGGGGTTCTGAGTTGGCAGCCCCCATTCCCGAAGCATCCACGGGCAGTTCCCCGAAGGGCTGACACCGGCTGCGCCTCAGCAGCCAGACAACCTCCCTCCCTCTGGTCGGGCACTGCAAGCCACACAGCCACTTGTGTCCCCTGTGTCCCTGGAGGCCGCAGCGCGTTTTGGGTTTTGGCGCGGACCGGCCCCTCTCGGCTTCCGTAGTCCATTTGCCCCCAGAGCCTGCCAGACCGCTGGCCCCAGGGGCAGGCCCTGCTGAGTCCCTGAGCGCCACCTGGGTTCCTGCCACCACCCTTGGGCCGGGATGAGGTGCCACCTTGTGCGTAGAAGCCCTGCACACAGGCAAGAAGCCCCCCAGGCCCGCGGCGCACCCGACCCTGGAGCCCCCTGGCTGGCTGCAGCCACAGGGAACGGGGGTTCTGAGTTGGCAGCCCCCATTCCCGAAGCATCCACGGGCAGTTCCCCTAAGGGCTGACACCGGCTGCGCCTCAGCAGCCAGACAACCTCCCTCCCTCTGGTCGGGCACTGCAAGCCACACAGCCATTTGTGTCCCCTGTGTCCCTGGAGGCCGCAGCGCGTTTTGGGTTTTGGCGCGGACGGGCCCCTCTCGGCTTCCGTAGTCCATTTGCCCCCGGAGCCTACCAGACCCCTGGCCCCAGGGGCGGGCCCTGCTGAGTCCCCGAGCGCCTCCTGGGTTCCTGCCACCACCCTTGGGCCGGGATGAGGTGCCACCTTGTGCGTAGAAGCCCTGCACACAGGCAAGAAGCCCCCCAGGCCCGCGGGCGCGCCCGACCCTGGAGCCCCCTGGCTGGCTGCAGCCACAGGGAACAGGGGTTCTTAGTTGGCAGCCCCCATTCCCGAAGCATCCACGGGCAGTTCCCCGAAGGGCTGACACCGGCTGTGCCTCTGCAGCCAGACAACCTCCCTCCCTCTGGTCGGGCACTGCAAGCCACACAGCCACTTGTGTCCCCTGTGTCCCTGTAGGCCGCAGCGCGTTTTGGGTTTTGGCGCGGACGGGCCCCTCTCAGCTTCCGTAGTCCATTTGCCCCGGAGCCTGCCAGACCCCTGGCCCCAGGGGCGGGCCCTGCTGAGTCCCCGAGCGCCTCCTGGGTTCCTGCCACCACCCTTGGGCCGGGATGAGGTGCCACCTTGTGCGTAGAAGCCCTGCACACAGGCAAGAAGCCCCCCAGGCCCGCGGGCGCGCCCGACCCTGGAGCCCCCTGGCTGGCTGCAGCCACAGGGAACGGGGGTACTGAGTTGGCAGCCCCCATTCCCGAAGCATCCATGGGCAGTTCCCCGAAGGGCTGACACCGGCTGCGCCTCAGCAGCCAGACAACCTCCCTCCCTCTGGTCGGGCACTGCAAGCCACACAGCCACTTGTGTCCCCTTTGTCCCTGGAGGCCGCAGCGCGTTTTGGGTTTTGGCGCGGACGGGCCCCTCTCGGCTTCCGTAGTCCATTTGCCCCGGAGCCTGCCAGACCCCTGGCCCCAGAGGCGGGCCCTGCTGAGTCCCCGAGCGCCTCCTGAGTTCCTGCCACCACCCTTGGGCCGGGATGAGGTGCCACCTTGTGCGTAGAAGCCCTGCACACAGGCAAGAAGCCCCCCAGGCCCGCGGGCGCGCCCGACCCTGGAGCCCCCTGGCTGGCTGCAGCCACAGGGAACGGGGGTACTGAGTTGGCAGCCCCCATTCCCGAAGCATCCACGGGCAGTTCCCCGAAGGGCTGACACCGGCTGCGCCTCAGCAGCCGAACAACCTCCCTCCCTCTGGTCGGGCACTGCAAGCCACACAGCCACTTGTGTCCCCTTTGTCCCTGGAGGCCGCAGCGCGTTTTGGGTTTTGGCGCGGACGGGCCCCTCTCGGCTTCCGTAGTCCATTTGCCCCGGAGCCTGCCAGACCCCTTGCCCCAGGGGCGGGCCCTGCTGAGTCCCTGAGTGCCTCCTGAGTTCCTGCCACCACCCTTGGGCCGGGATGTGGTGCCACCTTGTGCGTAGAAGCCCTGCACACAGGCAAGAAGCCCCCCAGGCCCGCGGGCGCGCCCGAACCTGGAGCCCCCTGGCTGGCTGCAGCCACAGGGAACGGGGGTACTGAGTTGGCAGCCCCCATTCCCGAAGCATCCACGGGCAGTTCCCCGAAGGGCTGACACCGGCTGCGCCTCAGCAGCCAGACAACCTCCCTCCCTCTGGTCGGGCACTGCAAGCCACACAGCCACTTGTGTCCCCTTTGTCCCTGGAGGCCGCAGCGCGTTTTGGGTTTTGGCGCGGACGGGCCCCTCTCGGCTTCCGTAGTCCATTTGCCCCGGAGCCTGCCAGACCCCTTGCCCCAGGGGCGGGCCCTGCTGAGTCCCTGAGTGCCTCCTGAGTTCCTGCCACCACCCTTGGGCCGGGATGTGGTGCCACCTTGTGCGTAGAAGCCCTGCACACAGGCAAGAAGCCCCCCAGGCCCGCGGGCTCGCCCGACCCTGGAGCCCCCTGGCTGGCTGCAGCCACAGGGAACGGGGGTACTGAGTTGGCAGCCCCCATTCCCGAAGCATCCACGGGCAGTTCCCCGAAGGGCTGACACCGGCTGCGCCTCAGCAGCCAGGCAAACTCCCTCCCTCTGGTCGGGCACTGCAAGCCACACAGCCACTTGTGTCCCCAGAGTCCCTGGAGGCCGCAGCGCGTTTTGGGTTTTGGCGAGGACGGGCCCCTCTCGGCTTCCGTAGTCCATTTGCCCTGGAGCCTGCCAGACCCCTGGCCCCAGAGGCGGGCCCTGCTGAGTCCCCGAGCGCCTCCTGAGTTCCTGCCACCACCCTTGGGCCGGGATGAGGTGCCACCTTGTGCGTAGAAGCCCTGCACACAGGCAACAAGCCCCCCAGGCCCGTGGGCGTGCCCGACCCTGGAGCCCCCTGGCTGGCTGCAGCCACAGGGAACGGGGGTTCTGAGTTGGCAGCCCCCAATCCCGAAGCATCCACGGGCAGTTCCCCGAAGGGCTGACACCGGCTGCGCCTCAGCAGCCAGACAACCTCCCTCCCTCTGGTCGGGCACTGCAAGCCACACAGCCACTTGTGTCCCCTTTGTCCCTGGAGGCCGCAGCGCGTTTTGGGTTTTGGCGCGGACGGGCCCCTCTCAGCTTCCGTAGTCCATTTGCCCCGGAGCCTGCCAGACCCCTGGCCCCAGAGGCGGGCCCTGCTGAGTCCCCGAGCGCCTCCTGAGTTCCTGCCACCACCCTTGGGCCGGGATGAGGTGCCACCTTGTGCGTAGAAGCCCTGTACACAGGCAAGAAGCCCCCCAGGCCCGCGGGCGCGCCCGACCCTGGAGCCCCCTGGCTGGCTGCAGCCACAGGGAACGGGGGTACTGAGTTGGCAGCCCCCATTCCCGAAGCATCCACGGGCAGTTCCCCGAAGGGCTGACACCGGCTGCGCCTCAGCAGCCAGACAACCTCCCTCCCTCTGGTCGGGCACTGCAAGCCACACAGCCACTTGTGTCCCCTGTGTCCCTGGAGGCCGCAGCGCGTTTTGGGTTTTGGCGCGGACGGGCCCCTCTCGGCTTCCGTAGTCCATTTGCCCCGGAGCCTGCCAGACCCCTTGCCCCAGGGGCGGGCCCTGCTGAGTCCCTGAGTGCCTCCTGAATTCCTGCCACCACCCTTGGGCCGGGATGTGGTGCCACCTTGTGCGTAGAAGCCCTGCACACAGGCAAGAAGCCCCCCAGGCCCGCGGGCGCACCCGACCCTGGAGCCCCCTGGCTGGCTGCAGCCACAGGGAACGGGGGTTCTGAGTTGGCAGCCCCCATTCCCGAAGCATCCACGGGCAGTTCCCCGAAGGGCTGACACCGGCTGCGCCTCAGCAGCCAGACAACCTCCCTCCCTCTGGTCGGGCACTGCAAGCCACACAGCCACTTGTGTCCCCTGTGTCCCTGGAGGCCGCAGCGCGTTTTGGGTTTTGGCGCGGACGGGCCCCTCTCAGCTTCCGTAGTCCATTTGCCCCCGAGCCTGCCAGATCCCTTGCCCCAGGGGCGGGCCCTGCTGAGTCCCTGAGTGCCTCCTGAGTTCCTGCCACCACCCTTGGGCCGGGATGTGGTGCCACCTTGTGCGTAGAAGCCCTGCACACAGGCAAGAAGCCCCCCAGGCCCGCGGGCGCGCCCGACCCTGGAGCCCCCTGGCTGGCTGCAGCCACAGGGAACGGGGGTTCTGAGTTGGCAGCCCCCATTCCCGAAGCATCCACGGGCAGTTCCCTGAAGGGCTGACACCGGCTGCGCCTCAGCAGCCAGACAACCTCCCTCCCTCTGGTCGGGCACTGCAAGACACACAGCCACTTGTGTCCCCTGAGTCCCTGGAGGCCGCAGCGCGTTTTGGGTTTTGGCGAGGACGGGCCCCTCTCGGCTTCCGTAGTCCATTTGCCCTGGAGCCTGCCAGACCCCTGGCCCCAGAGGCGGGCTCTGCTGAGTCCCCGAGCGCCTCCTGGGTTCCTGCCACCACCCTTGGGCCGGGATGAGGTGCCACCTTGTGCGTAGAAGCCCTGCACACAGGCAAGAAGCCCCCCAGGCCCGCGGGCGTGCCCGACCCTGGAGCCCCCTGGCTGGCTGCAGCCACAGGGAACGGGGGTTCTGAGTTGGCAGCCCCCAATCCCGAAGCATCCACGGGCAGTTCCCCGAAGGGCTGACACCGGCTGCGCCTCAGCAGCCAGACAACCTCCCTCCCTCTGGTCGGGCACTGCAAGCCACACAGCCACTTGTGTCCCCTTTGTCCCTGGAGGCCGCAGCGCGTTTTGGGTTTTGGCGCGGACGGGCCCCTCTCGGCTTCCGTAGTCCATTTGCCCCGGAGCCTGCCAGACCCCTGGCCCCAGAGGCGGGCCCTGCTGAGTCCCCGAGCGCCTCCTGGGTTCCTGCCACCACCCTTGGGCCGGGATGAGGTGCCACCTTGTGCGTAGAAGCCCTGTACACAGGCAAGAAGCCCCCCAGGCCCGCGGGCGCGCCCGACCCTGGAGCCCCCTGGCTGGCTGCAGCCACAGGGAACGGGGGTACTGAGTTGGCAGCCCCCATTCCCGAAGCATCCACGGGCAGTTCCCCGAAGGGCTGACACCGGCTGCGCCTCAGCAGCCAGACAACCTCCCTCCCTCTGGTCGGGCACTGCAAGCCACACAGCCACTTGTGTCCCCTGTGTCCCTGGAGGCCGCAGCGCGTTTTGGGTTTTGGCGCGGACGGGCCCCTCTCGGTTTCCGTAGTCCATTTGCCCCGGAGCCTGCCAGACCCCTTGCCCCAGGGGCGGGCCCTGCTGAGTCCCTGAGTGCCTCCTGAGTTCCTGCCACCACCCTTGGGCCGGGATGTGGTGCCACCTTGTGCGTAGAAGCCCTGCACACAGGCAAGAAGCCCCTAGGCCCGCGGGCGCGCCCGACCCTGGAGCCCCCTGGCTGGCTGCAGCCACAGGGAACGGGGGTTCTGAGTTGGCAGCCCCCATTCCCGAAGCATCCACGGGCAGTTCCCTGAAGGGCTGACACCGGCTGCGCCTCAGCAGCCAGACAACCTCCCTCCCTCTGGTCGGGCACTGCAAGCCACACAGCCACTTGTGTCCCCTGTGTCCCTGGAGGCCGCAGCGCATTTTGGGTTTTGGCGCGGATGGGCCCCTCTCGGCTTCCGTAGTCCATTTGCCCCCGGAGCTTGCTAGACCCCTGGCCCCAGGGGCGGGCCCTGCTGAGTCCCCGAGCGCCTCCTGGGTTCCTGCCACCACCCTTGGGCCGGGATGAGGTGCCACCTTGTGCGTAGAAGCCCTGCACACAGGCAAGAAGCCCCTAGGCCCGCGGGCTCGCCCGACCCTGGAGCCCCCTGGCTGGCTGCAGCCACAGGGAATGGGGGTTCTGAGTTGGCAGCCCCCATTCCCGAAGCATCCACGGGCAGTTCCCCGAAGGGCTGACACCGGCTGCGCCTCAGCAGCCAGACAACCTCCCTCCCTCTGGTCGGGCACTGCAAGCCACACAGCCACTTGTGTCCCCTGTGTCCCTGGAGGCCGCAGCGCGTTTTGGGTTTTGGCGCGGACCGGCCCCTCTCGGCTTCCGTAGTCCATTTGCCCCCAGAGCCTGCCAGACCGCTGGCTCCAGGGGCAGGCCCTGCTGAGTCCCTGAGCGCCACCTGGGTTCCTGCCACCACCCTTGGGCCGGGATGAGGTGCCACCTTGTGCGTAGAAGCCCTGCACACAGGCAAGAAGCCCCCCAGGCCCGCGGCGCACCCGACCCTGGAGCCCCCTGGCTGGCTGCAGCCACAGGGAACGGGGGTTCTGAGTTGGCAGCCCCCATTCCCGAAGCATCCACGGGCAGTTCCCCTAAGGGCTGACACCGGCTGCGCCTCAGCAGCCAGACAACCTCCCTCCCTCTGGTCGGGCACTGCAAGCCACACAGCCATTTGTGTCCCCTGTGTCCCTGGAGGCCGCAGCGCGTTTTGGGTTTTGGCGCGGACGGGCCCCTCTCGGCTTCCGTAGTCCATTTGCCCCCGGAGCCTACCAGACCCCTGGCCCCAGGGGCGGGCCCTGCTGAGTCCCCGAGCGCCTCCTGGGTTCCTGCCACCACCCTTGGGCCGGGATGAGGTGCCACCTTGTGCGTAGAAGCCCTGCACACAGGCAAGAAGCCCCCCAGGCCCGCGGGCGCGCCCGACCCTGGAGCCCCCTGGCTGGCTGCAGCCACAGGGAACAGGGGTTCTTAGTTGGCAGCCCCCATTCCCGAAGCATCCACGGGCAGTTCCCCGAAGGGCTGACACCGGCTGTGCCTCTGCAGCCAGACAACCTCCCTCCCTCTGGTCGGGCACTGCAAGCCACACAGCCACTTGTGTCCCCTGTGTCCCTGTAGGCCGCAGCGCGTTTTGGGTTTTGGCGTGGACGGGCCCCTCTCAGCTTCCGTAGTCCATTTGCCCCGGAGCCTGCCAGACCCCTGGCCCCAGGGGCGGGCCCTGCTGAGTCCCCGAGCGCCTCCTGGGTTCCTGCCACCACCCTTGGGCCGGGATGAGGTGCCACCTTGTGCGTAGAAGCCCTGCACACAGGCAAGAAGCCCCCCAGGCCCGCGGGCGCGCCCGACCCTGGAGCCCCCTGGCTGGCTGCAGCCACAGGGAACGGGGGTACTGAGTTGGCAGCCCCCATTCCCGAAGCATCCATGGGCAGTTCCCCGAAGGGCTGACACCGGCTGCGCCTCAGCAGCCAGACAACCTCCCTCCCTCTGGTCGGGCACTGCAAGCCACACAGCCACTTGTGTCCCCTTTGTCCCTGGAGGCCGCAGCGCGTTTTGGGTTTTGGCGCGGACGGGCCCCTCTCGGCTTCCGTAGTCCATTTGCCCCGGAGCCTGCCAGACCCCTGGCCCCAGAGGCGGGCCCTGCTGAGTCCCCGAGCGCCTCCTGAGTTCCTGCCACCACCCTTGGGCCGGGATGAGGTGCCACCTTGTGCGTAGAAGCCCTGCACACAGGCAAGAAGCCCCCCAGGCCCGCGGGCGCGCCCGACCCTGGAGCCCCCTGGCTGGCTGCAGCCACAGGGAACGGGGGTACTGAGTTGGCAGCCCCCATTCCCGAAGCATCCACGGGCAGTTCCCCGAAGGGCTGACACCGGCTGCGCCTCAGCAGCCAGACAACCTCCCTCCCTCTGGTCGGGCACTGCAAGCCACACAGCCACTTGTGTCCCCTGTGTCCCTGGAGGCCGCAGCGCATTTTGGGTTTTGGCGCGGACGGGCCCCTCTCGGCTTCCGTAGTCCATTTGCCCCCGGAGCCTACCAGACCCCTGGCCCCAGGGGCGGGCCCTGCTGAGTCCCCGAGCGCCTCCTGGGTTCCTGCCACCACCCTTGGGCCGGGATGAGGTGCCACCTTGTGCGTAGAAGCCCTGCACACAGGCAAGAAGCCCCGCAGGCCCGCGGGCGCGCCCGACCCTGGAGCCCCCTGGCTGGCTGCAGCCACAGGGAACAGGGGTTCTTAGTTGGCAGCCCCCATTCCCGAAGCATCCACGGGCAGTTCCCCGAAGGGCTGACACCGGCTGTGCCTCTGCAGCCAGACAACCTCCCTCCCTCTGGTCGGGCACTGCAAGCCACACAGCCACTTGTGTCCCCTGTGTCCCTGGAGGCCGCAGCGCGTTTTGGGTTTTGGCGCGGACGGGCCCCTCTCGGCTTCCGTAGTCCATTTGCCCCGGAGCCTGCCAGACCCCTGGCCCCAGGGGCGGGCCCTGCTGAGTCCCCGAGCGCCTCCTGGGTTCCTGCCACCACCCTTGGGCCGGGATGAGGTGCCACCTTGTGCGTAGAAGCCCTGCACACAGGCAAGAAGCCCCCCAGGCCCGCGGGCGCGCCCGACCCTGGAGCCCCCTGGCTGGCTGCAGCCACAGGGAACGGGGGTTCTGAGTTGGCAGCCCCCATTCCCGAAGCATCCATGGGCAGTTCCCCGAAGGGCTGACACCGGCTGCGCCTCAGCAGCCAGACAACCTCCCTCCCTCTGGTCGGGCACTGCAAGCCACACAGCCACTTGTGTCCCCTTTGTCCCTGGAGGCCGCAGCGCGTTTTGGGTTTTGGCGCGGACGGGCCCCTCTCGGCTTCCGTAGTCCATTTGCCCCGGAGCCTGCCAGACCCCTTGCCCCAGAGGCGGGCCCTGCTGAGTCCCCGAGCGCCTCCTGAGTTCCTGCCACCACCCTTGGGCCGGGATGAGGTGCCACCTTGTGCGTAGAAGCCCTGCACACAGGCAAGAAGCCCCCCAGGCCCGCGGGCGCGCCCGACCCTGGAGCCCCCTGGCTGGCTGCAGCCACAGGGAACGGGGGTACTGAGTTGGCAGCCCCCATTCCCGAAGCATCCATGGGCAGTTCCCCGAAGGGCTGACACCGGCTGCGCCTCAGCAGCCAGACAACCTCCCTCCCTCTGGTCGGGCACTGCAAGCCACACAGCCACTTGTGTCCCCTTTGTCCCTGGAGGCCGCAGCGCGTTTTGGGTTTTGGCGCGGACGGGCCCCTCTCGGCTTCCGTAGTCCATTTGCCCCGGAGCCTGCCAGACCCCTGGCCCCAAAGGCGGGCCCTGCTGAGTCCCCGAGCGCCTCCTGAGTTCCTGCCACCACCCTTGGGCCGGGATGAGGTGCCACCTTGTGCGTAGAAGCCCTGCACACAGGCAAGAAGCCCCCCAGGCCCGCGGGCGCGCCCGACCCTGGAGCCCCCTGGCTGGCTGCAGCCACAGGGAACGGGGGTACTGAGTTGGCAGCCCCCATTCCCGAAGCATCCATGGGCAGTTCCCCGAAGGGCTGACACCGGCTGCGCCTCAGCAGCCAGACAACCTCCCTCCCTCTGGTCGGGCACTGCAAGCCACACAGCCACTTGTGTCCCCTGTGTCCCTGGAGGCCGCAGCGCATTTTGGGTTTTGGCGCGGACGGGCCCCTCTCGGCTTCCGTAGTCCATTTGCCCCGGAGCCTGCCAGACCCCTTGCCCCAGGGGCGGGCCCTGCTGAGTCCCTGAGTGCCTCCTGAGTTCCTGCCACCACCCTTGGGCCGGGATGTGGTGCCACCTTGTGCGTAGAAGCCCTGCACACAGGCAAGAAGCCCCCCAGGCCCGCGGGCGCGCCCGACCCTGGAGCCCCCTGGCTGGCTGCAGCACAGGGAACGGGGGTTCTGAGTTGGCAGCCCCCATTCCCGAAGCATCCACGGGCAGTTCCCCGAAGGGCTGACACCGGCTGCGCCTCAGCAGCCAGACAACCTCCCTCCCTCTGGTCGGGCACTGCAAGCCACACAGCCACTTGTGTCCCCTGTGTCCCTGGAGGCCGCAGCGCGTTTTGGGTTTTGGCGCGGACGGGCCCCTCTCGGCTTCCGTAGTCCATTTGCCCCGGAGCCTGCCAGACCCCTTGCCCCAGGGGCGGGCCCTGCTGAGTCCCCGAGTGCCTCCTGAGTTCCTGCCACCACCCTTGGGCCGGGATGTGGTGCCACCTTGTGCGTAGAAGCCCTGCACACAGGCAAGAAGCCCCTAGGCCCGCAGGCGCGCCCGACTCTGGAGCCCCCTGCCTGGCTGCAGCCACAGTGAACGGGGGTTCTGAGTTGGCAGCCCCCATTCCCGAAGCATCCACGGGCAGTTCCCCGAAGGACTGACACCGGCTGCGCCTCAGCAGCCAGACAACCTCCCTCCCTCTGGTCGGGCACTGCAAGCCACACAGCCACTTGTGTCCCCTGTGTCCCTGGAGGCCGCAGCGCGTTTTGGGTTTTGGCGCGGACGGGCCCCTCTCGGCTTCCGTAGTCCATTTGCCCCGGAGCCTGCCAGACCCCTTGGCCAAGGGGCGGGCCCTGCTGAGTCCCTGAGTGCCTCCTGGGTTCCTGCCACCACCCTTGGGCCGGGAAGTGGTGCCACCTTGTGCGTAGAAGCCCTGCACACAGGCAAGAAGCCCCCCAGGCCCGCGGGCGCGCCCGACCCTGGAGCCCCCTGGCTGGCTGCAGCCACAGGGAACGGGGGTTCTGAGTTGGCAGCCCCCATTCCCGAAGCATCCACGGGCAGTTCCCCGAAGGGCTGACACCGGCTGCGCCTCAGCAGCCAGACAACCTCCCTCCCTCTGGTCGGGCACTGCAAGCCACACAGCCACTTGTGTCCCCTGTGTCCCTGGAGGCCACAGCGCGTTTTGGGTTTTGGCGCGGACGGGCCCCTCTCGGCTTCCGTAGTCCATTTGCCCCGGAGCCTGCCAGACCCCTTGCCCCAGGGGCGTGCCCTGCTGAGTCCCCGAGTGCCTCCTGAGTTCCTGCCACCACCCTTGGGCCGGGATGTGGTGCCACCTTGTGCGTAGAAGCCCTGCACACAGGCAAGAAGCCCCTAGGCCCGCGGGCGCGCCGACCCTGGAGCCCCCTGGCTGGCTGCAGCCACAGGGAACGGGGGTTCTGAGTTGGCAGCCCCCATTCCCGAAGCATCCACGGGCAGTTCCCCGAAGGGCTGACACCGGCTGCGCCTCAGCAGCCAGACAACCTCCCTCCCTCTGGTCGGGCACTGCAAGCCACACAGCCACTTGTGTCCCCTGTGTCCCTGGAGGCCGCAGCGCGTTTTGGGTTTTGGCGCGGACGGGCCCCTCTCGGCTTCCGTAGTCCATTTGCCCCGGAGCCTGCAAGATCCCTGGCCCCAGAGGCGGGCCCTGCTGAGTCCCCGAGCGCCTCCTGAGTTCCTGCCACCACCCTTGGGCCGGGATGTGGTGCCACCTTGTGCGTAGAAGCCCTGCACACAGGCAAGAAGCCCCTAGGCCCGCGGGCGCGCCCGACCCTGGAGCCCCCTGGCTGGCTGCAGCCACAGGGAACGGGGGTTCTGAGTTGGCAGCCCCCATTCCCGAAGCATCCACGGGCAGTTCCCCAAGGGCTGACACCGGCTGCGCCTCAGCAGCCAGACAACCTCCCTCCCTCTGGTCGGGCACTGCAAGCCACACAGCCACTTGTGTCCCCTGTGTCCCTGGAGGCCGCAGCGCGTTTTGGGTTTTGGCGCGGACGGGCCCCTCTCGGCTTCCGTAGTCCATTTGCCCCGGAGCCTGCCAGACCCCTTGCCCCAGGGGCGGGCCCTGCTGAGTCTCTGAGTGCCTCCTGAGTTCCTGCCACCACCCTTGGGCCGGGATGTGGTGCCACCTTGTGCGTAGAAGCCCTGCACACAGGCAAGAAGCCACTAGGCCCGCGGGCGCGCCCGACCCTGGAGCCCCCTGGCTGGCTGCAGCCACAGGGAACGGGGGTTCTGAGTTGGCAGCCCCCATTCCCGAAGCATCCATGGGTAGTTCCCTGAAGGGCTGACACCGGCTGCGCCTCAGCAACCAGACAACCTCCCTCCCTCTGGTCGGGCACTGCAAGCCACACAGCCACTTGTGTCCCCTGTGTCCCTGGAGGCCGCAGCGCATTTTGGGTTTTTGCGCGGACGGGCCCCTCTCGGCTTCCGTAGTCCATTTGCCCCCGGAGCTTCCTAGACCCCTGGCCCCAGGGGCGGGCCCTGCTGAGTCCCCGAGCGCCTCCTGGGTTCCTGCCACCACCCTTGGGCCGGGATGAGGTGCCACCTTGTGCGTAGAAGCCCTGCACACAGGCAAGAAGACCCCCAGGCCCTCGGGCTCGCCCGACCCTGGAGCCCCCTGGCTGGCTGCAGCCACAGGGAATGGGGGTTCTGAGTTGGCAGCCCCCATTCCCGAAGCATCCACGGGCAGTTCCCCGAAGGGCTGACACCGGCTGCGCCTCAGCAGCCAGACAACCTCCCTCCCTCTGGTCGGGCACTGCAAGCCACACAGCCACTTGTGTCCCCTGTGTCCCTGGAGGCCGCAGCGCATTTTGGGTTTTGGCGCGGACGGGCCCCTCTCGGCTTCCGTAGTCCATTTGCCCCCGGAGCCTAACAGACCCCTGGCCCCAGGGGCGGGCCCTGCTGAGTCCCCGAGCGCCTCCTGGGTTCCTGCCACCACCCTTGGGCCGGGATGAGGTGCCACCTTGTGCGTAGAAGCCCTGCACACAGGCAAGAAGCCCCCCAGGCCCGCGGGCGCGCCCGACCCTGGAGCCCCCTGGCTGGCTGCAGCCACAGGGAACAGGGGTTCTTAGTTGGCAGCCCCCATTCCCGAAGCATCCACGGGCAGTTCCCCGAAGGGCTGACACCGGCTGTGCCTCTGCAGCCAGACAACCTCCCTCCCTCTGGTCGGGCACTGCAAGCCACACAGCCACTTGTGTCCCCTGTGTCCCTGTAGGCCGCAGCGCGTTTTGGGTTTTGGCGCGGATGGGCCCCTCTCGGCTTCCGTAGTCCATTTGCCCCGGAGCCTGCCAGACCCCTGGCCCCAGGGGCGGGCCCTGCTGAGTCCCCGAGCGCCTCCTGGGTTCCTGCCACCACCCTTGGGCCGGGATGAGGTGCCACCTTGTGCGTAGAAGCCCTGCACACAGGCAAGAAGCCCCCCAGGCCCGCGGGCGCGCCCGACCCTGGAGCCCCCTGGCTGGCTGCAGCCACAGGGAACGGGGGTTCTGAGTTGGCAGCCCCCATTCCCGAAGCATCCACGGGCAGTTCCCCGAAGGGCTGACACCGGCTGCGCCTCAGCAGCCAGACAACCTCCCTCCCTCTGGTCGGGCACTGCAAGCCACACAGCCACTTGTGTCCCCTTTGTCCCTGGAGGCCGCAGCGCGTTTTGGGTTTTGGCGCGGACGGGCCCCTCTCGGCTTCCGTAGTCCATTTGCCCCGGAGCCTGCCAGACCCCTGGCCCCAGAGGCGGGCCCTGCTGAGTCCCCGAGCGCCTCCTGAGTTCCTGCCACCACCCTTGGGCCGGGATGAGGTGCCACCTTGTGCGTAGAAGCCCTGCACACAGGCAAGAAGCCCCCCAGGCCCGCGGGCGCGCCCTACCCTGGAGCCCCCTGGCTGGCTGCAGCCACAGGGAACGGGGGTACTGAGTTGGCAGCCCCCATTCCCGAAGCATCCATGGGTAGTTCCCCGAAGGGCTGACACCGGCTGCGCCTCAGCAGCCAGACAACCTCCCTCCCTCTGGTCGGGCACTGCAAGCCACACAGCCACTTGTGTCCCCTTTGTCCCTGGAGGCCGCAGCGCGTTTTGGGTTTTGGCGCGGACGGGCCCCTCTCGGCTTCCGTAGTCCATTTGCCCCGGAGCCTGCCAGACCCCTGGCCCCAGAGGCGGGCCCTGCTGAGTCCCCGAGCGCCTCCTGAGTTCCTGCCACCACCCTTGGGCCGGGATGAGGTGCCACCTTGTGCGTAGAAGCCCTGCACACAGGCAAGAAGACCCCCAGGCCCGCGGGCGCGCCCGACCCTTGAGCCCCCTGGCTGGCTGCAGCCACAGGGAACGGGGGTACTGAGTTGGCAGCCCCCATTCCCGAAGCATCCACGGGCAGTTCCCCGAAGGGCTGACACCGGCTGCGCCTCAGCAGCCGCACAACCTCCCTCCCTCTGGTCGGGCACTGCAAGCCACACAGCCACTTGTGTCCCCTGTGTCCCTGGAGGCCGCAGCGCGTTTTGGGTTTTGGCGCGGACGGGCCCCTCTCGGCTTCCGTAGTCCATTTGCCCCGGAGCCTGCCAGACCCCTTGCCCCAGGGGCGGGCCCTGCTGAGTCCCTGAGTGCCTCCTGAGTTCCTGCCACCACCCTTGGGCCGGGATGTGGTGCCACCTTGTGCGTAGAAGCCCTGCACACAGGCAAGAAGCCCCCCAGGCCCGCGGGCGCGCCCGACCCTGGAGCCCCCTGGCTGGCTGCAGCCACAGGGAACGGGGGTTCTGAGTTGGCAGCCCCCATTCCCGAAGCATCCACGGGTAGTTCCCCGAAGGGCTGACACCGGCTGCGCCTCAGCAGCCAGACAACCTCCCTCCCTCTGGTCGGGCACTGCAAGCCACACAGCCACTTGTGTCCCCTGTGTCCCTGGAGGCCGCAGCGTGTTTTGGGTTTTGGCGCGGACGGGCCCCTCTCGGCTTCCGTAGTCCATTTGCCCCCGGAGCCTTCCAGACCCCTGGCCCCAGGGGCGGGCCCTGCTGAGTCCCCGAGCGCCTCCTGGGTTCCTGCCACCACCCTTGGGCCGGGATGAGGTGCCACCTTGTGCGTAGAAGCCTTGCACACAGGCAAGAAGCCCCCCAGGCCCGCGGGCGCGCCCGACCCTGGAGCCCCCTGGCTGGCTGCAGCCACAGGGAACGGGGGTACTGAGTTGGCAGCCCCCATTCCCGAAGCATCCACGGGCAGTTCCCCGAAGGGCTGACACCGGCTGCGCCTCAGCAGCCAGACAACCTCCCTCCCTCTGGTCGGGCACTGCAAGCCACACAGCCACTTGTGTCCCCTGTGTCCCTGGAGGCCGCAGCGCGTTTTGGGTTTTGGCGCGGACGGGCCGCTCTCGGCTTCCGTAGTCCATTTGCCCCCGGAGCCTTCCAGACCCCTGGCCCCAGGGGCGGGCCCTGCTGAGTCCCCGAGCGCCTCCTGGGTTCCTGCCACCACCCTTGGGCCGGGATGAGGTGCCACCTTGTGCGTAGAAGCCCTGCACACAGGCAAGAAGCCCCCCAGGCCCGCGGGCGCGCCCGACCCTGGAGCCCCCTGGCTGGCTGCAGCCACAGGGAACGGGGGTTCTGAGTTGGCAGCCCCCATTCCCGAAGCATCCACGGGCAGTTCCCTGAAGGGCTGACACCGGCTGCGCCTCAGCAGCCAGCCAACCTCCCTCCCTCTGTTCGGGCACTGCAAGCCACACAGCCACTTGTGTCCCCTGTGTCCCTCCCTGGAGGCCGCAGCGCGTTTTGGGTTTTGGCGCGGAAGGGCCCCTCTCGGCTTCCGTAGTCCATTTGCCCCCGGAGCCTGCCAGACCCCTGGCTCTAGGAGGCTGCCCAGGGGCGCTGCCAACAGCCCCCAGGTGCTGGCTAGCCGCCTCGGCCGGCCACGGGGGGAGCACACACACCTGCGGGTGTCCCCGGGCCGCACACACGAACTGCCCCGCACTTCCCGGCGTTGCAAATACGCCCCCTGGGAAGCCCCGCCCGCCCTAGGGGCTTGTCGGGTGGGGCCGATGCATGGTGGTTGACTGGGGAGGGCTGCTGCTGGCACACACCCACTCCTGAAGCCCACTGGGGCGGTCCAAGGGCGATGAGCTCGGAGCTCAGTCAAGGCTGTCCCAGCAGAACTTTTTGAGGGTGGACGGACACGCCCGCGGGCAATCAGGTGGTGCGGGCAGGCCCCGGGGGCAGGCCCTGCTGAGTCCCCGAGCGCCACCTGGGTTCCTGCCACCACCCTTGGGCCGGGATGAGGTGCCACCTTGTGCGTAGAAGCCCTGCACACAGGCAAGAAGCCCCCCCAGGCCCGCGGCGCACCCGACCCTGGAGCCCCCTGGCCGGATGCAGCCACAGGGAACGGGGGTTCTGAGTTGGCAGGCCCCATTCCCGAAGCATCCACGGGCACTTCCCGAAGGGCTGACACCTGCTGCGCCTCAGCAGCCAGCCAACCTCCCTCCCTCTGGTCGGGCACTGCACGCCACACAGCCACTTGTGTCCCCTGTGTCCCTCCCTGGAGGCCGCAGCGTGTTTTGGGTTTTGGCGCGGACGGGCCCCTCTCGGCTTCCGTAGTCCATTTGCCCCCGGAGCCTGCCAGACCCCTGGCTCTAGGAGGCTGCCCAGGGGCGCTGCCAACAGCCCCCAGGTGCTGGCTAGCCGCAGTTGCCGGCGAAGAGGGAGCACACACTCCTGCAGGTGTCCCCAGGCCGCGCACACACGGACTGCCCTGCGCTTCCTGGCGTTGCAAATAGGCCCCCTGGGAAGCCCCGCCCGCCCTAGGGGCTTGTCGGGCAGGGCCGACGCAAGGTGGGTGAGTGGGGAGGGCTGCTGCTGGCACACACCCACTCCTGAAGCCCACTGGGGCAGTCCAAGGGCGAGGAGCTCGGAGCTCGGTCAGGGCTGTCCCAGCAGAACTTTTTGAGGGTGGACGGACTCGCCCGCGGGCAATCAGGTGTTGCGGGCAGGCCCCGGGGGCAGGCCCTGCTGAGTCCCCGAGCGCCACCTGGGTTCCTGCCACCACCCTTGGGCCGGGATGAGGTGCCACCTTGTGCGTAGAAGCCCTGCACACAGGCAAGAAGCCCCCCAGGCCCGCGGCGCACCCGACCCTGGAGCCCCCTGGCCGGATGCAGCCACAGTGAACGGGGGTTCTGAGTTGGCAGCCCCATTCCCGAAGCATCCACGGGCACTTCCCGAAGGGCTGACACCTGCTGCGCCTCAGCAGCCAGCCAACCTCCCTCCCTCTGGTCGGGCACTGCAAGCCACACAGCCACTTGTGTCCCCCTGTGTCCCTCCCTGGAGGCCACAGCACGTTTTGTGTTTTGGCGCGGACGGGCCCCTCTCGGCTTCCGTAGTCCATTGCCCCCGGAGCCTGCCAGACCCCTGGCTCTAGGAGGCTGCCCAGGGGCGCTGCCAACAGCCCCCAGGTGCTGGCTAGCCGCCTCGGCCGGCCACGGGGGGAGCACACACACCTGCGGGTGTCCCCGGGCCACACACACGAACTGTCCCGCGCTTCCCGGTGTTGCAAATAGGCACCCCGGGAAGCCCCGCCCGCCCTAGGGGCTTGTCGGGTGGGTCCGACGCATGGTGGTTGACTGGGGAGGGCTGCTGCTGGCACACACCCACTCCTGAAGCCCACTGGGGCGGTCCAAGGGCGATGAGCTCGGAGCTCAGTCAGGGCTGTCCCAGCAGAACTTTTTGAGGGTGGACGGACACGCCCGCGGGCAATCAGGTGTTGCGGGCAGGCCCCGGGGGCAGGCCCTGCTGAGTCCCCGAGCGCCACCTGGGTTCCTGCCACCACCCTTGGGCCGGGATGTGGTGCCACCTTGTGCGTAGAAGCCCTGCACACAGGCAAGAAGCCCCTAGGCCCGCGGGCGCGCCCGACCCTGGAGCCCCCTGGCTGGCTGCAGCCACAGGGAACGGGGGTTCTGAGTTGGCAGCCCCCATTCCCGAAGCATCCACGGGCAGTTCCCCGAAGGGCTGACACCGGCTGCGCCTCAGCAGCCAGACAACCTCCCTCCCTCTGGTCGGGCACTGCAAGCCACACAGCCACTTGTGTCCCCTGTGTCCCTGGAGGCCGCAGCGCGTTTTGGGTTTTGGCGCGGACGGGCCCCTCTCGGCTTCCGTAGTCCATTTGCCCCGGAGCCTGCCAGACCCCTGGCCCCAGAGGCGGGCCCTGCTGAGTCCCCGAGCGCCTCCTGAGTTCCTGCCACCACCCTTGGGCCGGGATGTGGTGCCACCTTGTGCGTAGAAGCCCTGCACACAGGCAAGAAGCCCCCCAGGCCCGCGGGCGCGCCCGACCCTGGAGCCCCCTGGCTGGCTGCAGCCACAGGGAACGGGGGTTCTGAGTTGGCAGCCCCCATTCCCGAAGCATCCACGGGCAGTTCCCCGAAGGGCTGACACCGGCTGCGCCTCAGCAGCCGGACAACCTCCCTCCCTCTGGTCGGGCACTGCAAGCCACACAGCCACTTGTGTCCCCTGTGTCCTTGGAGGCTGCAGCGCGTTTTGGGTTTTGGCGCGGACGGGCCGCTCTCGGTTTCCGTAGTCCATTTGCCCCCGGAGCCTGCCAGACCCCTGGCCCCATGGGCGGGCCCTGCTGAGTCCCCGAGCGCCTCCTGGGTTCCTACCACCACCCTTGGGCCGGGATGAAGTGCCACCTTGTGCGTAGAAGCCCTGCACACAGGCAAGAAGCCCCCCAGGCCCGCGGGCGCGCCCGACCCTGGAGCCCCCTGGCTGGCTGCAGCCACAGGGAACGGGGGTTCTGAGTTGGCAGCCCCCATTCCCGAAGCATCCACGGGCAGTTCCCCGAAGGGCTGACACCGGCTGCGCCTCAGCAGCCAGACAACCTCCCTCCCTCTGGTCGGGCACTGCAAGCCACACAGCCACTTGTGTCCCCTGTGTCCCTGGAGGCCGCAGCGTGTTTTGGGTTTTGGCGCGGACGGGCCCCTCTCGGCTTCCGTAGTCCATTTGCCCCCGGAGCCTGCCAGACCCCTGGCCCCAGGGGCGGGCCCTGCTGAGTCCCCGAGCGCCTCCTGGGTTCCTGCCACCACCCTTGGGCCGGGATGAGGTGCCACCTTGTGCGTAGAAGCCCTGCACACAGGCAAGAAGCCCCCCAGGCCCGCGGGCGCGCCCGACCCTGGAGCCCCCTGGCTGGCTGCAGCCACAGGGAACGGGGGTTCTGAGTTGGCAGCCCCCATTCCCGAAGCATCCACGGGCAGTTCCCCGAAGGGCTGACACCGGCTGCGCCTCAGCAGCCAGACAACCTCCCTCCCTCTGGTCGGGCACTGCAAGCCACACAGCCACTTGTGTCCCCTGTGTCCCTGGAGGCCGCAGCGTGTTTTGGGTTTTGGCACGGACGGGCCCCTCTCGGCTTCCGTAGTCCATTTGCCCCGGAGCCTTCCAGACCCCTGGCCCCAGGGGCGGGCCCTGCTGAGTCCCCGAGCGCCTCCTGGGTTCCTGCCACCACCCTTGGCCCGGGATGAGGTGCCACCTTGTGCGTAGAAGCCCTGCACACAGGCAAGAAGCCCCCCAGGCCCGCGGGCGCGCCCGACCCTGGAGCCCCCTGGCTGGCTGCAGCCACAGGGAACGGGGGTTCTGAGTTGGCAGCCCCCATTCCCGAAGCATCCACGGGCAGTTCCCCGAAGGGCTGACACCGGCTGCGCCTCAGCAGCCAGACAACCTCCCTCCCTCTGGTCGGGCACTGCAAGCCACACAGCCACTTGTGTCCCCTGTGTCCCTGGAGGCCGCAGCGCGTTTTGGGTTTTGGCGCGGACGGGCCCCTCTCGGCTTCCGTAGTCCATTTGCCCTGGAGCCTGCCAGACCCCTGGCCCCAGAGGTGGGCCCTGCTGAGTCCCCGAGCGCCTCCTGAGTTCCTGCCACCACCCTTGGGCCGGGATGAGGTGCCACCTTGTGCGTAGAAGCCCTGCACACAGGCAAGAAGCCCCCCAGGCCCACGGGCGCGCCCGACCCTGGAGCCCCCTGGCTGGCTGCAGCCACAGGGAACGGGGGTTCTGAGTTGGCAGCCCCCATTCCCGAAGCATCCACGGGCAGTTCCCCGAAGGTCTGACACCGGCTGCGCCTCAGCAGCCGGACAACCTCCCTCCCTCTGGTCGGGCACTGCAAGCCACACAGCCACTTGTGTCCCCTGTGTCCCTGGAGGCCGCAGCGCGTTTTGGGTTTTGGCGCGGACGGGCCGCTCTCGGTTTCCGTAGTCCATTTGCCCCCGGAGCCTGCCAGACCCCTGGCCCCATGGGCGGGCCCTGCTGAGTCCCCGAGCGCCTCCTGGGTTCCTACCACCACCCTTGGGCCGGGATGAAGTGCCACCTTGTGCGTAGAAGCCCTGCACACAGGCAAGAAGCCCCCCAGGCCCGCGGGCGCGCCCGACCCTGGAGCCCCCTGGCTGGCTGCAGCCACAGGGAACGGGGGTACTGAGTTGGCAACCCCCATTCCCGAAGCATCCACGGGCAGTTCCCCGAAGGGCTGACACCGGCTGCGCCTCAGCAGCCAGACAACCTCCCTCCCTCTGGTCGGGCACTGCAAGCCACACAGCCACTTGTGTCCCCTGTGTCCCTGGAGGCCGCAGCGCGTTTTGGGTTTTGGCGCGGACGGGCCGCTCTCGGCTTCCGTAGTCCATTTGCCCCCGGAGCCTTCCAGACCCCTGGCCCCAGGGGCGGGCCCTGCTGAGTCCCCGAGCGCCTCCTGGGTTCCTGCCACCACCCTTGGGCCGGGATGAGGTGCCACCTTGTGCGTAGAAGCCCTGCACACAGGCAAGAAGCCCCCCAGGCCCGCGGGCGCGCCCGACCCTGGAGCCCCCTGGCTGGCTGCAGCCACAGGGAACGGGGGTTCTGAGTTGGCAGCCCCCATTCCCGAAGCATCCACGGGCAGTTCCCTGAAGGGCTGACACCGGCTGCGCCTCAGCAGCCAGCCAACCTCCCTCCCTCTGTTCGGGCACTGCAAGCCACACAGCCACTTGTGTCCCCTGTGTCCCTCCCTGGAGGCCGCAGCGCGTTTTGGGTTTTGGCGCGGAAGGGCCCCTCTCGGCTTCCGTAGTCCATTTGCCCCCGGAGCCTGCCAGACCCCTGGCTCTAGGAGGCTGCCCAGGGGCGCTGCCAACAGCCCCCAGGTGCTGGCTAGCCGCCTCGGCCGGCCACGGGGGGAGCACACACACCTGCGGGTGTCCCCGGGCCGCACACACGAACTGCCCCGCACTTCCCGGCGTTGCAAATACGCCCCCTGGGAAGCCCCGCCCACCCTAGGGGCTTGTCGGGTGGGGCCGATGCATGGTGGTTGACTGGGGAGGGCTGCTGCTGGCACACACCCACTCCTGAAGCCCACTGGGGCGGTCCAAGGGCGATGAGCTTGGAGCTCAGTCAAGGCTGTCCCAGCAGAACTTTTTGAGGGTGGACGGACACGCCCGCGGGCAATCAGGTGGTGCGGGCAGGCCCCGGGGGCAGGCCCTGCTGAGTCCCCGAGCGCCACCTGGGTTCCTGCCACCACCCTTGGGCCGGGATGAGGTGCCACCTTGTGCGTAGAAGCCCTGCACACAGGCAAGAAGCCCCCCCAGGCCCGCGGCGCACCCGACCCTGGAGCCCCCTGGCCGGATGCAGCCACAGGGAACGGGGGTTCTGAGTTGGCAGGCCCCATTCCCGAAGCATCCACGGGCACTTCCCGAAGGGCTGACACCTGCTGCGCCTCAGCAGCCAGCCAACCTCCCTCCCTCTGGTCGGGCACTGCACGCCACACAGCCACTTGTGTCCCCTGTGTCCCTCCCTGGAGGCCGCAGCGTGTTTTGGGTTTTGGCGCGGACGGGCCCCTCTCGGCTTCCGTAGTCCATTTGCCCCCGGAGCCTGCCAGACCCCTGGCTCTAGGAGGCTGCCCAGGGGTGCTGCCAACAGCCCCCAGGTGCTGGCTAGCCGCAGTTGCCGGCCAAGAGGGAGCACACACTCCTGCAGGTGTCCCCAGGCCGCGCACACACGGACTGCCCTGCGCTTCCTGGCGTTGCAAATAGGCCCCCTGGGAAGCCCCGCCCGCCCTAGGGGCTTGTCGGGCAGGGCCGACGCAAGGTGGGTGAGTGGGGAGGGCTGCTGCTGGCACACACCCACTCCTGAAGCCCACTGGGGCAGTCCAAGGGCGAGGAGCTCGGAGCTCGGTCAGGGCTGTCCCAGCAGAACTTTTTGAGGGTGGACGGACTCGCCCGCGGGCAATCAGGTGTTGCGGGCAGGCCCCGGGGGCAGGCCCTGCTGAGTCCCCGAGCGCCACCTGGGTTCCTGCCACCACCCTTGGGCCGGGATGAGGTGCCACCTTGTGCGTAGAAGCCCTGCACACAGGCAAGAAGCCCCCCAGGCCCGCGGCGCACCCGACCCTGGAGCCCCCTGGCCGGATGCAGCCACAGTGAACGGGGGTTCTGAGTTGGCAGCCCCATTCCCGAAGCATCCACGGGCACTTCCCGAAGGGCTGACACCTGCTGCGCCTCAGCAGCCAGCCAACCTCCCTCCCTCTGGTCGGGCACTGCAAGCCACACAGCCACTTGTGTCCCCCTGTGTCCCTCCCTGGAGGCCACAGCACGTTTTGTGTTTTGGCGCGGACGGGCCCCTCTCGGCTTCCGTAGTCCATTGCCCCCGGAGCCTGCCAGACCCCTGGCTCTAGGAGGCTGCCCAGGGGCGCTGCCAACAGCCCCCAGGTGCTGGCTAGCCGCCTGCCGGGATGTGGTGCCACCTTGTGCGTAGAAGCCCTGCACACAGGCAAGAAGCCCCCCAGGCCCGCGGGCGCGCCCGACCCTGGAGCCCCCTGGCTGGCTGCAGCCACAGGGAACGGGGGTTCTGAGTTGGCAGCCCCCATTCCCGAAGCATCCACGGGCAGTTCCCCGAAGGGCTGACACCGGCTGCGCCTCAGCAGCCAGACAACCTCCCTCCCTCTGGTCGGGCACTGCAAGCCACACAGCCACTTGTGTCCCCTGTGTCCCTGGAGGCCGCAGCGCGTTTTGGGTTTTGGCGCGGACGGGCCCCTCTCGGCTTCCGTAGTCCATTTGCCCCGGAGCCTGCCAGACCCCTGGCCCCAGGGGCGGGCCCTGCTGAGTCCCCGAGTGCCTCCTGAGTTCCTGCCACCACCCTTGGGCCGGGATGTGGTGCCACCTTGTGCGTAGAAGCCCTGCACACAGGCAAGAAGCCCCTAGGCCCGCGGGCGCGCCCGACCCTGGAGCCCCCTGGCTGGCTGCAGCCACAGGGAACGGGGGTTCTGAGTTGTCAGCCCCCATTCCCGAAGCATCCACGGGCAGTTCCCCGAAGGGCTGACACCGGCTGCGCCTCAGCAGCCAGACAACCTCCCTCCCTCTGGTCGGGCACTGCAAGCCACACAGCCACTTGTGTCCCCTTTGTCCCTGGAGGCCGCAGCGCGTTTTGGGTTTTGGCGCGGACGGGCCCCTCTCGGCTTCCGTAGTCCATTTGCCCCGGAGCCTGCCAGACCCCTGGCCCCAGAGGTGGGCCCTGCTGAGTCCCCGAGCGCCTCCTGAGTTCCTGCCACCACCCTTGGGCCGGGATGAGGTGCCACCTTGTGCGTAGAAGCCCTGCACACAGGCAAGAAGCCCCCCAGGCCCGCGGGCGCGCCCGACCCTGGAGCCCCCTGGCTGGCTGCAGCCACAGGGAACGGGGGTTCTGAGTTGGCAGCCCCCATTCCCGAAGCATCCACGGGCAGTTCCCCGAAGGGCTGACACCGGCTGCGCCTCAGCAGCCGGACAACCTCCCTCCCTCTGGTCGGGCACTGCAAGCCACACAGCCACTTGTGTCCCCTTTGTCCCTGGAGGCCGCAGCGCGTTTTGGGTTTTGGCGCGGACGGGCCCCTCTCGGCTTCCGTAGTCCATTTGCCCCGGAGCCTGCCAGACCCCTGGCCCCAGAGGTGGGCCCTGCTGAGTCCCCGAGCGCCTCCTGAGTTCCTGCCACCACCCTTGGGCCGGGATGAGGTGCCAGCTTGTGCGTAGAAGCCCTGCACACAGGCAAGAAGCCCCCCAGGCCCGCGGGCGCGCCCGACCCTGGAGCCCCCTGGCTGGCTGCAGCCACAGGGAACGGGGGTTCTGAGTTGTCAGCCCCCATTCCCGAAGCATCCACGGGCAGTTCCCCGAAGGGCTGACACCGGCTGCGCCTCAGCAGCCGGACAACCTCCCTCCCTCTGGTCGGGCACTGCAAGGCACACAGCCACTTGTGTCCCCTGTGTCCCTGGAGGCCGCAGCGCGTTTTGGGTTTTGGCGCGGACGGGCCGCTCTCGGTTTCCGTAGTCCATTTGCCCCCGGAGCCTGCCAGACCCCTGGCCCCAGAGGCGGGCCCTGCTGAGTCCCCGAGCGCCTCCTGGGTTCCTGCCACCACCCTTGGGCCGGGATGAAGTGCCACCTTGTGCGTAGAAGCCCTGCACACAGGCAAGAAGCCCCCCAGGCCCGCGGGCGCGCCCGACCCTGGAGCCCCCTGGCTGGCTGCAGCCACAGGGAACGGGGGTTCTGAGTTGGCAGCCCCCATTCCCGAAGCATCCACGGGCAGTTCCCCGAAGGGCTGACACCGGCTGCGCCTCAGCAGCCGGACAACCTCCCTCCCTCTGGTCGGGCACTGCAAGGCACACAGCCACTTGTGTCCCCTGTGTCCCTGGAGGCCGCAGCGCGTTTTGGGTTTTGGCGCGGACGGGCCGCTCTCGGTTTCCGTAGTCCATTTGCCCCCGGAGCCTGCCAGACCCCTGGCCCCATGGGCGGGCCCTGCTGAGTCCCCGAGCGCCTCCTGTGTTCCTACCACCACCCTTGGCCCGGGATGAAGTGCCACCTTGTGCGTAGAAGCCCTGCACACAGGCAAGAAACCCCTAGGCCCGCGGGCGCGCCCGACCCTGGAGCCCCCTGGCTGGCTGCAGCCACAGGGAACGGGGGTTCTGAGTTGGCAGCCCCCATTCCCGAAGCATCCACGGGCAGTTCCCCGAAGGGCTGACACCGGCTGCGCCTCAGCAGCCAGACAACCTCCCTCCCTCTGGTCGGGCACTGCAAGCCACACAGCCACTTGTGTCCCCTGTGTCCCTGGAGGCCGCAGCGCGTTTTGGGTTTTGGCGCGGACGGGCCCCTCTCGGCTTCCGTAGTCCATTTGCCCCGGAGCCTGCCAGACCCCTGGCCCCAGGGGCGGGCCCTGCTGAGTCCCTGAGTGCCTCCTGAGTTCCTGCCACCACCCTTGGGCCGGGATGTGGTGCCACCTTGTGCGTAGAAGCCCTGCACACAGGCAAGAAGCCCCTAGGCCCGCGGGCGCGCCCGACCCTGGAGCCCCCTGGCTGGCTGCAGCCACAGGGAACGGGGGTTCTGAGTTGGCAGCCCCCATTCCCGAAGCATCCACGGGCAGTTCCCCGAAGGGCTGACACCGGCTGCGCCTCAGCAGCCAGACAACCTCCCTCCCTCTGGTCGGGCACTGCAAGCCACACAGCCACTTGTGTCCCCTGTGTCCCTGGAGGCCGCAGCGCGTTTTGGGTTTTGGCGCGGACGGGCCGCTCTCGGTTTCCGTAGTCCATTTGCCCCCGGAGCCTGCCAGACCCCTGGCCCCATGGGCGGGCCCTGCTGAGTCCCCGAGCACCTCCTGGGTTCCTACCACCACCCTTGGGCCGGGATGAAGTGCCACCTTGTGCGTAGAAGCCCTGCACACAGGCAAGAAGCCCCCCAGGCCCGCGGGCGCGCCCGACCCTGGAGCCCCCTGGCTGGCGGCAGCCACAGGGAACGGGGGTTCTGAGTTGGCAGCCCCCATTCCCGAAGCATCCACGGGCAGTTCCCCGAAGGGCTGACACCGGCTGTGCCTCAGCAGCCAGACAACCTCCCTCCCTCTGGTCGGGCACTGCAAGCCACACAGCCACTTGTGTCCAGTGTGTCCCTGGAGGCCGCAGCGTGTTTTGGGTTTTGGCGCGGACGGGCCCCTCTCGGCTTCCGTAGTCCATTTGCCCCCGGAGCCTGCCAGACCCCTGGCCCCAGGGGCGGGCCCTGCTGTGTCCCCGAGCGCCTCCTGGGTTCCTGCCACCACCCTTGGGCCGGGATGAGGTGCCACCTTGTGCGTAGAAGCCCTGCACACAGGCAAGAAGCCCCCCAGGCCCGCGGGCGCGCCCGACCCTGGAGCCCCCTGGCTGGCTGCAGCCACAGGGAACGGGGGTTCTGAGTTGGCAGCCCCCATTCCCGAAGCATCCACGGGCAGTTCCCCGAAGGGCTGACACCGGCTGCGCCTCAGCAGCCAGACAACCTCCCTCCCTCTGGTCGGGCACTGCAAGCCACACAGCCACTTGTGTCCCCTGTGTCCCTGGAGGCCGCAGCGCGTTTTGGGTTTTGGCGCGGACGGGCCCCTCTCGGCTTCCGTAGTCCATTTGCCCCGGAGCCTGCCAGACCCCTGGCCCCAGGGGCGGGCCCTGCTGAGTCCCCGAGTGCCTCCTGAGTTCCTGCCACCACCCTTGGGCCGGGATGTGGTGCCACCTTGTGCGTAGAAGCCCTGCACACAGGCAAGAAACCCCTAGGCCCGCGGGCGCGCCCGACCCTGGAGCCCCCTGGCTGGCTGCAGCCACAGGGAACGGGGGTTCTGAGTTGGCAGCCCCCATTCCCGAAGCATCCACGGGCAGTTCCCCGAAGGGCTGACACCGGCTGCGCCTCAGCAGCCAGACAACCTCCCTCCCTCTGGTCGGGCACTGCAAGCCACACAGCCACTTGTGTCCCCTGTGTCCCTGGAGGCCGCAGCGCGTTTTGGGTTTTGGCGCGGACGGGCCCCTCTCGGCTTCCGTAGTCCATTTGCCCCGGAGCCTGCCAGACCCCTGGCCCCAGGGGCGGGCCCTGCTGAGTCCCCGAGTGCCTCCTGAGTTCCTGCCACCACCCTTGGGCCGGGATGTGGTGCCACCTTGTGCGTAGAAGCCCTGCACACAGGCAAGAAGCCCCTAGGCCCGCGGGCGCGCCCGACCCTGGAGCCCCCTGGCTGGCTGCAGCCACAGGGAACGGGGGTTCTGAGTTGGCAGCCCCCATTCCCGAAGCATCCACGGGCAGTTCCCCGAAGGGCTGACACCGGCTGCGCCTCAGCAGCCAGACAACCTCCCTCCCTCTGGTCGGGCACTGCAAGCCACACAGCCACTTGTGTCCCCTGTGTCCCTGGAGGCCGCAGTGCGTTTTGGGTTTTGGCGCAGACGGGCCCCTCTCGGCTTCCGTAGTCCATTTGCCCCGGAGCCTGCCAGACCCCTGGCCCCAGGGGCGGGCCCTGCTGAGTCCCCGAGTGCCTCCTGAGTTCCTGCCACCACCCTTGGGCCGGGATGTGGTGCCACCTTGTGCGTAGAAGCCCTGCACACAGGCAAGAAACCCCTAGGCCCGCGGGCGCGCCCGACCCTGGAGCCCCCTGGCTGGCTGCAGCCACAGGGAACGGGGGTTCTGAGTTGGCAGCCCCCATTCCCGAAGCATCCACTGGCAGTTCCCCAAAGGGCTGACACCGGCTGCGCCTCAGCAGCCAGACAACCTCCCTCCCTCTGGTCGGGCACTGCAAGCCACACAGCCACTTGTGTCCCCTGTGTCCCTGGAGGCCGCAGCGCGTTTTGGGTTTTGGCGCGGACGGGCCCCTCTCGGTTTCCGTAGTCCATTTGCCCCGGAGCCTGCCAGACCCCTGGCCCCAGGGGCGGGCCCTGCTGAGTCCCCGAGTGCCTCCTGAGTTCCTGCCACCACCCTTGGGCCGGGATGTGGTGCCACCTTGTGCGTAGAAGCCCTGCACACAGGCAAGAAGCCCCTAGGCCCGCGGGCGCGCCCGACCCTGGAGCCCCCTGGCTGGCTGCAGCCACAGGGAACGGGGGTTCTGAGTTGGCAGCCCCCATTCCCGAAGCATCCACGGGCAGTTCCCCGAAGGGCTGACACCGGCTGCGCCTCAGCAGCCAGACAACCTCCCTCCCTCTGGTCGGGCACTGCAAGCCACACAGCCACTTGTGTCCCCTGTGTCCCTGGAGGCCGCAGCGTGTTTTGGGTTTTGGCGCGGACGGGCCCCTCTCGGCTTCCGTAGTCCATTTGCCCCGGAGCCTGCCAGACCCCTGGCCCCAGGGGCGGGCCCTGCTGAGTCCCCGAGCGCCTCCTGGGTTCCTGCCACCACCCTTGGGCCGGGATGAGGTGCCACCTTGTGCGTAGAAGCCCTGCACACAGGCAAGAAGCCCCCCAGGCCCGCGGGCGCGCCCGACCCTGGAGCCCCCTGGCTGGCTGCAGCCACAGGGAACGGGGGTTCTGAGTTGGCAGCCCCCATTCCCGAAGCATCCACGGGCAGTTCCCCGAAGGGCTGACACCGGCTGCGCCTCAGCAGCCGGACAACCTCCCTCCCTCTGGTCGGGCACTACAAGCCACACAGCCACTTGTGTCCCCTGTGTCCCTGGAGGCCGCAGCGCGTTTTGGGTTTTGGCGCGGACGGGCCGCTATCGGTTTCCGTAGTCCATTTGCCCCCGGAGCCTGCCAGACCCCTGGCCCCATGGGCGGGCCCTGCTGAGTCCCCGAGCGCCTCCTGGGTTCCTACCACCACCCTTGGGCCGGGATGAAGTGCCACCTTGTGCGTAGAAGCCCTGCACACAGGCAAGAAGCCCCCCAGGCCCGCGGGCGCGCCCGACCCTGGAGCCCCCTGGCTGGCTGCAGCCACAGGGAACGGGGGTTCTGAGTTGGCAGCCCCCATTCCCGAAGCATCCACGGGCAGTTCCCCGAAGGGCTGACACCGGCTGCGCCTCAGCAGCCAGACAACCTCCCTCCCTCTGGTCGGGCACTGCAAGCCACACAGCCACTTGTGTCCCCTGTGTCCCTGGAGGCCGCAGCGCGTTTTGGGTTTTGGCGCGGACGGGCCCCTCTCGGCTTCCGTAGTCCATTTGCCCCCGGAGCCTGCCAGACCCCTGGCCCCAGGGGCGGGCCCTGCTGAGTCCCCGAGCGCCTCCTGGGTTCCTGCCACCACCCTTGGGCCGGGATGAGGTGCCACCTTGTGCGTAGAAGCCCTGCACACAGGCAAGAAGCCCCCCAGGCCCGCGGGCGCGCCCGACCCTGGAGCCCCCTGGCTGGCTGCAGCCACAGGGAACAGGGGTTCTGAGTTGGCAGCCCCCATTCCCGAAGCATCCACGGGCAGTTCCCCGAAGGGCTGACACCGGCTGCGCCTCAGCAGCCGGACAACCTCCCTCCCTCTGGTCGGGCACTGCAAGCCACACAGCCACTTGTGTCCCCTGTGTCCCTGGAGGCCGCAGCGCGTTTTGGGTTTTGGCGCGGACGGGCCCCTCTCGGCTTCCGTAGTCCATTTGCACCCGGAGCCTGCCAGACGCCTGGCCCCATGGGCGGGCCCTGCTGAGTCCCCAAGCGCCTCCTGGGTTCCTACCACCACCCTTGGGCTGGGATGAGGTGCCACCTTGTGCGTAGAAGCCCTGCACACAGGCAAGAAGCTGCACACACCCACTCCTGAATCCCACTGGGGCAGTCCAAGGGCGAGGAGCTCGGAGCTCGGTCAGGGCTGTCCCAGCTGAACTTTTTGAGGGTGGACGGACACGCCCGCGGGCAATCAGGTGTTGCGGGCAGGCCCCGGGGGCAGGCCCTGCTGAGTCCCCGAGCGCCACCTGGGTTCCTGCCACCACCCTTGGGCTGGGATGAGGTGCCACCTTGTGCGTAGAAGCCCTGCACACAGGCAAGAAGCCCCCCAGGCCCGCGGCGCACCCGACCCTGGAGCCCCCTGGCCGGATGCAGCCACAGGGAACGGGGGTTCTGAGTTGGCAGGCCCCATTCCCGAAGCATCCACGGGCACTTCCCGAAGGGCTGACACCTGCTGCGCCTCAGCAGCCAGCCAACCTCCCTCCCTCTGTTCGGGCACTGCAAGCCACACAGCCACTTGTGTCCCCTGTGTCCCTCCCTGGAGCCCGCAGCGCGTTTTGGGTTTTGGCGCGGAAGGGCCCCTCTCGGCTTCCGTAGTCCATTTGCCCCCGGAGCCTGAAAGACCCCTGGCTCTAGGATGCTGCCCAGGGGCGCTGCCAACAGCCCCCAGGTGCTGGCTAGCCGCCTCGGCCGGCCACGGGGGGAGCACACACACCTGCGGGTGTCCCCGGGCCGCACACACGAACTGCCCCGCGCTTCCCGGCGTTGCAAATACGCCCCCTGGGAAGCCCCGCCCGCCCTAGGGGCTTGTCGGGTGGGGCCGATGCATGGTGGTTCACTGGGGAGGGCTGCTGCTGGCACACACCCACTCCTGAAGCCCACTGGGGCGGTCCAAGGGCGATGAGCTCGGAGCTCAGTCAGGGCTGTCCCAGCAGAACTTTTTGAGGGTGGACGGACATGCCCGCGGGCAATCAGGTGGTGCGGGCAGGCCCCGGGGGCAGGCCCTGCTGAGTCCCCGAGCGCCACCTGGGTTCCTGCCACCACCCTTGGGCCGGGATGAGGTGCCACCTTGTGCGTAGAAGCCCTGCACACAGGCAAGAAGCCCCCCCAGGCCCGCGGCGCACCCGACCCTGGAGCCCCCTGGCCGGATGCAGCCACAGGGAACGGGGGTTCTGAGTTGGCAGGCCCCATTCCCGAAGCATCCACGGGCACTTCCCGAAGGGCTGACACCTGCTGCGCCTCAGCAGCCAGCCAACCTCCCTCCCTCTGGTCGGGCACTGCAAGCCACACAGCCACTTGTGTCCCCTGTGTCCCTGGAGGCCGCAGCGTGTTTTGGGTTTTGGCGCGGACGGGCCGCTCTCGGCTTCCGTAGTCCATTTGCCCCCGGAGCCTTCCAGACCCCTGGCCCCAGGGGCGGGCCCTGCTGAGTCCCCGAGCGCCTCCTGGGTTCCTGCCACCACCCTTGGGCCGGGATGAGGTTCCACCTTGTGCGTAGAAGCCCTGCACACAGGCAAGAAGCCCCCCAGGCCCGCGGGCGCGCCCGACCCTGGAGCCCCCTGGCTGGCTGCAGCCACAGGGAACGGGGGTTCTGAGTTGGCAGCCCCCATTCCCGAAGCATCCACGGGCAGTTCCCTGAAGGGCTGACACCGGCTGTGCCTCTGCAGCCAGACAACCTCCCTCCCTCTGGTCGGGCACTGCAAGCCACACAGCCACTTGTGTCCCCTGTGTCCCTGGAGGCCGCAGCGCGTTTTGGGTTTTGGCGCGGACGGGCCCCTCTCGGCTTCCGTAGTCCATTTGCCCCCGGAGCCTGCCAGACCCCTGGCCCCAGGGGCGGGCCCTGCTGAGTCCCCGAGCGCCTCCTGGGTTCCTGCCACCACCCTTGGGCCGGGATGAGGTGCCACCTTGTGCGTAGAAGCCCTGCACACAGGCAAGAAGCCCCCCAGGCCCGCGGGCGCGCCCGACCCTGGAGCCCCCTGGCTGGCTGCAGCCACAGGGAACAGGGGTTCTGAGTTGGCAGCCCCCATTCCCGAAGCATCCACGGGCAGTTCCCCGAAGGGCTGACACCGGCTGCGCCTCAGCAGCCGGACAACCTCCCTCCCTCTGGTCGGGCACTGCAAGCCACACAGCCACTTGTGTCCCCTGTGTCCCTGGAGGCCGCAGCGCGTTTTGGGTTTTGGCGCGGACGGGCCCCTCTCGGCTTCCGTAGTCCATTTGCACCCGGAGCCTGCCAGACGCCTGGCCCCATGGGCGGGCCCTGCTGAGTCCCCAAGCGCCTCCTGGGTTCCTACCACCACCCTTGGGCTGGGATGAGGTGCCACCTTGTGCGTAGAAGCCCTGCACACAGGCAAGAAGCTGCACACACCCACTCCTGAATCCCACTGGGGCAGTCCAAGGGCGAGGAGCTCGGAGCTCGGTCAGGGCTGTCCCAGCTGAACTTTTTGAGGGTGGACGGACACGCCCGCGGGCAATCAGGTGTTGCGGGCAGGCCCCGGGGGCAGGCCCTGCTGAGTCCCCGAGCGCCACCTGGGTTCCTGCCACCACCCTTGGGCTGGGATGAGGTGCCACCTTGTGCGTAGAAGCCCTGCACACAGGCAAGAAGCCCCCCCAGGCCCGCGGCGCACCCGACCCTGGAGCCCCCTGGCCGGATGCAGCCACAGGGAACGGGGGTTCTGAGTTGGCAGGCCCCATTCCCGAAGCATCCACGGGCACTTCCCGAAGGGCTGACACCTGCTGCGCCTCAGCAGCCAGCCAACCTCCCTCCCTCTGTTCGGGCACTGCAAGCCACACAGCCACTTGTGTCCCCTGTGTCCCTCCCTGGAGCCCGCAGCGCGTTTTGGGTTTTGGCGCGGAAGGGCCCCTCTCGGCTTCCGTAGTCCATTTGCCCCCGGAGCCTGAAAGACCCCTGGCTCTAGGATGCTGCCCAGGGGCGCTGCCAACAGCCCCCAGGTGCTGGCTAGCCGCCTCGGCCGGCCACGGGGGGAGCACACACACCTGCGGGTGTCCCCGGGCCGCACACACGAACTGCCCCGCGCTTCCCGGCGTTGCAAATACGCCCCCTGGGAAGCCCCGCCCGCCCTAGGGGCTTGTCGGGTGGGGCCGATGCATGGTGGTTCACTGGGGAGGGCTGCTGCTGGCACACACCCACTCCTGAAGCCCACTGGGGCGGTCCAAGGGCGATGAGCTCGGAGCTCAGTCAGGGCTGTCCCAGCAGAACTTTTTGAGGGTGGACGGACATGCCCGCGGGCAATCAGGTGGTGCGGGCAGGCCCCGGGGGCAGGCCCTGCTGAGTCCCCGAGCGCCACCTGGGTTCCTGCCACCACCCTTGGGCCGGGATGAGGTGCCACCTTGTGCGTAGAAGCCCTGCACACAGGCAAGAAGCCCCCCCAGGCCCGCGGCGCACCCGACCCTGGAGCCCCCTGGCCGGATGCAGCCACAGGGAACGGGGGTTCTGAGTTGGCAGGCCCCATTCCCGAAGCATCCACGGGCACTTCCCGAAGGGCTGACACCTGCTGCGCCTCAGCAGCCAGCCAACCTCCCTCCCTCTGGTCGGGCACTGCAAGCCACACAGCCACTTGTGTCCCCTGTGTCCCTGGAGGCCGCAGCGTGTTTTGGGTTTTGGCGCGGACGGGCCGCTCTCGGCTTCCGTAGTCCATTTGCCCCCGGAGCCTTCCAGACCCCTGGCCCCAGGGGCGGGCCCTGCTGAGTCCCCGAGCGCCTCCTGGGTTCCTGCCACCACCCTTGGGCCGGGATGAGGTTCCACCTTGTGCGTAGAAGCCCTGCACACAGGCAAGAAGCCCCCCAGGCCCGCGGGCGCGCCCGACCCTGGAGCCCCCTGGCTGGCTGCAGCCACAGGGAACGGGGGTTCTGAGTTGGCAGCCCCCATTCCCGAAGCATCCACGGGCAGTTCCCTGAAGGGCTGACACCGGCTGTGCCTCTGCAGCCAGACAACCTCCCTCCCTCTGGTCGGGCACTGCAAGCCACACAGCCACTTGTGTCCCCTGTGTCCCTGGAGGCCGCAGCGCGTTTTGGGTTTTGGCGCGGACGGGCCCCTCTCGGCTTCCGTAGTCCATTTGCCCCCGGAGCCTGCCAGACCCCTGGCCCCAGGGGCGGGCCCTGCTGAGTCCCCGAGCGCCTCCTGGGTTCCTGCCACCACCCTTGGGCCGGGATGAGGTGCCACCTTGTGCGTAGAAGCCCTGCACACAGGCAAGAAGCCCCCCAGGCCCGCGGGCGCGCCCGACCCTGGAGCCCCCTGGCTGGCTGCAGCCACAGGGAACAGGGGTTCTGAGTTGGCAGCCCCCATTCCCGAAGCATCCACGGGCAGTTCCCCGAAGGGCTGACACCGGCTGCGCCTCAGCAGCCGGACAACCTCCCTCCCTCTGGTCGGGCACTGCAAGCCACACAGCCACTTGTGTCCCCTGTGTCCCTGGAGGCCGCAGCGCGTTTTGGGTTTTGGCGCGGACGGGCCCCTCTCGGCTTCCGTAGTCCATTTGCACCCGGAGCCTGCCAGACGCCTGGCCCCATGGGCGGGCCCTGCTGAGTCCCCAAGCGCCTCCTGGGTTCCTACCACCACCCTTGGGCTGGGATGAGGTGCCACCTTGTGCGTAGAAGCCCTGCACACAGGCAAGAAGCTGCACACACCCACTCCTGAATCCCACTGGGCAGTCCAAGGGCGAGGAGCTCGGAGCTCGGTCAGGGCTGTCCCAGCTGAACTTTTTGAGGGTGGACGGACACGCCCGCGGGCAATCAGGTGTTGCGGGCAGGCCCCGGGGGCAGGCCCTGCTGAGTCCCCGAGCGCCACCTGGGTTCCTGCCACCACCCTTGGGCTGGGATGAGGTGCCACCTTGTGCGTAGAAGCCCTGCACACAGGCAAGAAGCCCCCCAGGCCCGCGGCGCACCCGACCCTGGAGCCCCCTGGCCGGATGCAGCCACAGGGAACGGGGGTTCTGAGTTGGCAGGCCCCATTCCCGAAGCATCCACGGGCACTTCCCGAAGGGCTGACACCTGCTGCGCCTCAGCAGCCAGCCAACCTCCCTCCCTCTGTTCGGGCACTGCAAGCCACACAGCCACTTGTGTCCCCTGTGTCCCTCCCTGGAGCCCGCAGCGCGTTTTGGGTTTTGGCGCGGAAGGGCCCCTCTCGGCTTCCGTAGTCCATTTGCCCCCGGAGCCTGAAAGACCCCTGGCTCTAGGATGCTGCCCAGGGGCGCTGCCAACAGCCCCCAGGTGCTGGCTAGCCGCCTCGGCCGGCCACGGGGGGAGCACACACACCTGCGGGTGTCCCCGGGCCGCACACACGAACTGCCCCGCGCTTCCCGGCGTTGCAAATACGCCCCCTGGGAAGCCCCGCCCGCCCTAGGGGCTTGTCGGGTGGGGCCGATGCATGGTGGTTCACTGGGGAGGGCTGCTGCTTGCACACACCCACTCCTGAAGCCCACTGGGGCGGTCCAAGGGCGATGAGCTCGGAGCTCAGTCAGGGCTGTCCCAGCAGAACTTTTTGAGGGTGGACGGACATGCCCGCGGGCAATCAGGTGGTGCGGGCAGGCCCCGGGGGCAGGCCCTGCTGAGTCCCCGAGCGCCACCTGGGTTCCTGCCACCACCCTTGGGCCGGGATGAGGTGCCACCTTGTGCGTAGAAGCCCTGCACACAGGCAAGAAGCCCCCCCAGGCCCGCGGCGCACCCGACCCTGGAGCCCCCTGGCCGGATGCAGCCACAGGGAACGGGGGTTCTGAGTTGGCAGGCCCCATTCCCGAAGCATCCACGGGCACTTCCCGAAGGGCTGACACCTGCTGCGCCTCAGCAGCCAGCCAACCTCCCTCCCTCTGGTCGGGCACTGCACGCCACACAGCCACTTGTGTCCCCTGTGTCCCTCCCTGGAGGCCGCAGCGTGTTTTGGGTTTTGGCGCGGACGGGCCCCTCTCGGCTTCCGTAGTCCATTTGCCCCCGGAGCCTGCCAGACCCCTGGCTCTAGGAGGCTGCCCAGGGGCGCTGCCAACAGCCCCCAGGTGCTGGCTAGCCGCAGCTGCCGGCCAAGGGGGAGCACACACTCCTTCAGGTGTCCCCAGGCCGCGCACACACGGACTGCCCTGCGCTTCCTGGCGTAGCAAATAGGCCCCCTGGGAAGCCCCGCCCGCCCTAGGGGCTTGTCCGGCAGGGCCGACGCAAGGTGGGAGAGTGGGGAGGGCTGCTGCTGGCACACACCCACTCCTGAAGCCCACTGGGGCAGTCCAAGGACGAGGAGCTCGGAGCTCGGTCAGGGCTGTCCCAGCAGAACTTTTTGAGGGTGGACGGACACGCCCGCGGGCAATCAGGTGTTGCGGGAAGGCCCCGGGGGCAGGCCCTGCTGAGTCCCCGAGCGCCACCTGGGTTCCTGCCACCACCCTTGGGCCGGGATGAGGTGCCACCTTGTGCGTAGAAGCCCTGCACACAGGCAAGAAGCCCCCCAGGCCCGCGGCGCACCCGACCCTGGAGCCCCCTGGCCGGCTGCAGCCACAGGGAACGGGGGTTCTGAGTTGGCAGCCCCCATTCCCGAAGCATCCACGGGCAGTTCCCCGAAGGGCTGACACCGGCTGCGCCTCAGCAGCCAGACAACCTCCCTCCCTCTGGTCGGGCACTGCAAGCCACACAGCCACTTGTGTCCCCTGTGTCCCTGGAGGCCGCAGCGCGTTTTGGGTTTTGGTGCGGACGGGCCGCTCTCGGTTTCCGTAGTCCATTTGCCACCGGAGCCTTCCAGACCCCTGGCCCCATGGGCGGGCCCTGCTGAGTCCCCGAGCGCCTCCTGGGTTCCTACCACCACCCTTGGGCCGGGATGAAGTGCCACCTTGTGCGTAGAAGCCCTGCACACAGGCAAGAAGCCCCCCAGGCCCGCGGGCGCGCCCGACCCTGGAGCCCCCTGGCTGGCTGCAGCCACAGGGAACGGGGGTTCTGAGTTGGCAGCCCCCATTCCCGAAGCATCCACGGGCAGTTCCCCGAAGGGCTGACACCGGCTGCGCCTCAGCAGCCAGACAACCTCCCTCCCTCTGGTCGGGCACTGCAAGCCACACAGCCACTTGTGTCCCCTTTGTCCCTGGAGGCCGCAGCGCGTTTTGGGTTTTGGCGCGGACGGGCCCCTCTCGGCTTCCGTAGTCCATTTGCCCCGGAGCCTGCCAGACCCCTGGCCCCAGAGGTGGGCCCTGCTGAGTCCCCGAGCGCCTCCTGAGTTCCTGCCACCACCCTTGGGCCGGGATGAGGTGCCACCTTGTGCGTAGAAGCCCTGCACACAGGCAAGAAGCCCCCCAGGCCCGCGGGCGTGCCCAACCCTGGAGCCCCCTGGCTGGCTGCAGCCACAGGGAACGGGGGTTCTGAGTTGGCAGCCCCCATTCCCGAAGCATCCACGGGCAGTTCCCCGAAGGGCTGACACCGGCTGCGCCTCAGCAGCCGGACAACCTCCCTCCCTCTGGTCGGGCACTGCAAGCCACACAGCCACTTGTGTCCCCTGTGTCCCTGGAGGCCGCAGCGCGTTTTGGGTTTTGGCGCGGACGGGCCGCTCTCGGTTTCCGTAGTCCATTTGCCCCCGGAGCCTGCCAGACCCCTGGCCGCATGGGCGGGCCCTGCTGAGTCCCCGAGCGCCTCCTGGGTTCCTACCACCACCCTTGGGCCGGGATGAAGTGCCACCTTGTGCGTAGAAGCCCTGCACACAGGCAAGAAGCCCCCCAGGCCCGCGGGCGCGCCCGACCCTGGAGCCCCCTGGCTGGCTGCAGCCACAGGGAACGGGGGTTCTGAGTTGGCAGCCCCCATTCCCGAAGCATCCACGGGCAGTTCCCCGAAGGGCTGACACCGGCTGCGCCTCAGCAGCCAGACAACCTCCCTCCCTCTGGTCGGGCACTGCAAGCCACACAGCCACTTGTATCCCCTGTGTCCCTGGAGACCGCAGCGCGTTTTGGGTTTTGGCGCGGACGGGCCCCTCTCGGCTTCCGTAGTCCATTTGCCCCGGAGCCTGCCAGACCCCTGGTCCCAGAGGTGGGCCCTGCTGAGTCCCCGAGCGCCTCCTGAGTTCCTGCCACCACCCTTGGGCCGGGATGAGGTGCCACCTTGTGCGTAGAAGCCCTGCACACAGGCAAGAAGCCCCCCAGGCCCGCGGGCGCGCCCGACCCTGGAGCCCCCTGGCTGGCTGCAGCCACAGGGAACGGGGGTTCTGAGTTGGCAGCCCCCATTCCCGAAGCATCCACGGGCAGTTCCCCGAAGGGCTGACACCGGCTGCGCCTCAGCAGCCAGACAACCTCCCTCCCTCTGCTCGGGCACTGCAAGCCACACAGCCACTTGTGTCCCCTGTGTCCCTGGAGGCCGCAGCGCGTTTTGGGTTTTGGCGCGGACGGGCCCCTCTCGGCTTCCGTAGTCCATTTGCCCCGGAGCCTGCCAGACCCCTGGCCCCAGGGGCGGGCCCTGCTGAGTCCCCGAGTGCCTCCTGAGTTCCTGCCACCACCCTTGGGCCGGGATGTGGTGCCACCTTGTGCGTAGAAGCCCTGCACACAGGCAAGAAGCCCCTAGGCCCGCGGGCGCGCCCGACCCTGGAGCCCCCTGGCTGGCTGCAGCCACAGGGAACGGGGGTTCTGAGTTGGCAGCCCCCATTCCCGAAGCATCCACGGGCAGTTCCCCGAAGGGCTGACACCGGCTGCGCCTCAGCAGCCAGACAACCTCCCTCCCTCTGGTCGGGCACTGCAAGCCACACAGCCACTTGTGTCCCCTGTGTCCCTGGAGGCCGCAGCGCGTTTTGGGTTTTGGCGCAGACGGGCCCCTCTCGACTTCCGTAGTCCATTTGCCCCGGAGCCTGCCAGACCCCTGGCCCCAGGGGCGGGCCCTGCTGAGTCCCCGAGTGCCTCCTGAGTTCCTGCCACCACCCTTGGGCCGGGATGTGGTGCCACCTTGTGCGTAGAAGCCCTGAACACAGGCAAGAAACCCCTAGGCCCGCGGGCGCGCCCGACCCTGGAGCCCCCTGGCTGGCTGCAGCCACAGGGAACGGGGGTTCTGAGTTGGCAGCCCCCATTCCCGAAGCATCCACGGGCAGTTCCCCGAAGGGCTGACACCGGCTGCGCCTCAGCAGCCAGACAACCTCCCTCCCTCTGGTCGGGCACTGCAAGCCACACAGCCACTTGTGTCCCCTGTGTCCCTGGAGGCCGCAGCGCGTTTTGGGTTTTGGCGCGGACGGGCCCCTCTCGGCTTCCGTAGTCCATTTGCCCCGGAGCCTGCCAGACCCCTTGCCCCAGGGGCGGGCCCTGCTGAGTCCCCGAGTGCCTCCTGAGTTCCTGCCACCACCCTTGGGCCGGGATGTGGTGCCACCTTGTGCGTAGAAGCCCTGCACACAGGCAAGAAGCCCCTAGGCCCGCGGGCGCGCCCGACCCTGGAGCCCCCTGGCTGGCTGCAGCCACAGGGAACGGGGGTTCTGAGTTGGCAGCCCCCATTCCCGAAGCATCCACGGGCAGTTCCCCGAAGGGCTGACACCGGCTGCGCCTCAGCAGCCAGACAACCTCCCTCCCTCTGGTCGGGCACTGCAAGCCACACAGCCACTTGTGTCCCCTGTGTCCCTGGAGGCCGCAGCGTGTTTTGGGTTTTGGCGCGGACGGGCCCCTCTCGGCTTCCGTAGTCCATTTGCCCCGGAGCCTGCCAGACCCCTGGCCCCAGGGGCGGGCCCTGCTGAGTCCCCGAGCGCCTCCTGGGTTCCTGCCACCACCCTTGGGCCGGGATGAGGTGCCACCTTGTGCGTAGAAGCCCTGCACACAGGCAAGAAGCCCCCCAGGCCCGCGGGCGCGCCCGACCCTGGAGCCCCCTGGCTGGCTGCAGCCACAGGGAACGGGGGTTCTGAGTTGGCAGCCCCCATTCCCGAAGCATCCACGGGCAGTTCCCCGAAGGGCTGACACCGGCTGCGCCTCAGCAGCCGGACAACCTCCCTCCCTCTGGTCGGGCACTGCAAGCCACACAGCCACTTGTGTCCCCTGTGTCCCTGGAGGCCGCAGCGCGTTTTGGGTTTTGGCGCGGACGGGCCGCTATCGGTTTCCGTAGTCCATTTGCCCCCGGAGCCTGCCAGACCCCTGGCCCCATGGGCGGGCCCTGCTGAGTCCCCGAGCGCCTCCTGGGTTCCTACCACCACCCTTGGGCCGGGATGAAGTGCCACCTTGTGCGTAGAAGCCCTGCACACAGGCAAGAAGCCCCCCAGGCCCGCGGGCGCGCCCGACCCTGGAGCCCCCTGGCTGGCTGCAGCCACAGGGAACGGGGGTTCTGAGTTGGCAGCCCCCATTCCCGAAGCATCCACGGGCAGTTCCCCGAAGGGCTGACACCGGCTGCGCCTCAGCAGCCAGACAACCTCCCTCCCTCTGGTCGGGCACTGCAAGCCACACAGCCACTTGTGTCCCCTGTGTCCCTCCCTGGAGGCCGCAGCGTGTTTTGGGTTTTGGCGCGGACGGGCCCCTCTCGGCTTCCGTAGTCCATTTGCCCCCGGAGCCTTCCAGACCCCTGGCCCCAGGTGCGGGCCCTGCTGAGTCCCCGAGCGCCTCCTGGGTTCCTGCCACCACCCTTGGGCCGGGATGAGGTTCCACCTTGTGCGTAGAAGCCCTGCACACAGGCAAGAAGCCCCCCAGGCCCGCGGGCGCGCCCGACCCTGGAGCCCCCTGGCTGGCTGCAGCCACAGGGAACGGGGGTTCTGAGTTGGCAGCCCCCATTCCCGAAGCATCCACGGGCAGTTCCCTGAAGGGCTGACACCGGCTGTGCCTCTGCAGCCAGACAACCTCCCTCCCTCTGGTCGGGCACTGCAAGCCACACAGCCACTTGTGTCCCCTGTGTCCCTGGAGGCCGCAGCGCGTTTTGGGTTTTGGCGCGGACGGGCCCCTCTCGGCTTCCGTAGTCCATTTGCCCCCGGAGCCTGCCAGACCCCTGGCCCCAGGGGCGGGCCCTGCTGAGTCCCCGAGCGCCTCCTGGGTTCCTGCCACCACCCTTGGGCCGGGATGAGGTGCCACCTTGTGCGTAGAAGCCCTGCACACAGGCAAGAAGCCCCCCAGGCCCGCGGGCGCGCCCGACCCTGGAGCCCCCTGGCTGGCTGCAGCCACAGGGAACAGGGGTTCTGAGTTGGCAGCCCCCATTCCCGAAGCATCCACGGGCAGTTCCCCGAAGGGCTGACACCGGCTGCGCCTCAGCAGCCGGACAACCTCCCTCCCTCTGGTCGGGCACTGCAAGCCACACAGCCACTTGTGTCCCCTGTGTCCCTGGAGGCCGCAGCGCGTTTTGGGTTTTGGCGCGGACGGGCCCCTCTCGGCTTCCGTAGTCCATTTGCCCCCGGAGCCTGAAAGACCCCTGGCTCTAGGATGCTGCCCAGGGGCGCTGCCAACAGCCCCCAGGTGCTGGCTAGCCGCCTCGGCCGGCCACGGGGGGAGCACACACACCTGCGGGTGTCCCCGGGCCGCACACACGAACTGCCCCGCGCTTCCCGGCGTTGCAATTACGCCCCCTGGGAAGCCCCGCCCGCCCTAGGGGCTTGTCGGGTGGGGCCGATGCATGGTGGTTCACTGGGGAGGGCTGCTGCTGGCACACACCCACTCCTGAAGCCCACTGGGGCGGTCCAAGGGCGATGAGCTCGGAGCTCAGTCAGGGCTGTCCCAGCAGAACTTTTTGAGGGTGGACGGACATGCCCGCGGGCAATCAGGTGGTGCGGGCAGGCCCCGGGGGCAGGCCCTGCTGAGTCCCCGAGCGCCACCTGGGTTCCTGCCACCACCCTTGGGCCGGGATGAGGTGCCACCTTGTGCGTAGAAGCCCTGCACACAGGCAAGAAGCCCCCCCAGGCCCGCGGCGCACCCGACCCTGGAGCCCCCTGGCCGGATGCAGCCACAGGGAACGGGGGTTCTGAGTTGGCAGGCCCCATTCCCGAAGCATCCACGGGCACTTCCCGAAGGGCTGACACCTGCTGCGCCTCAGCAGCCAGCCAACCTCCCTCCCTCTGGTCGGGCACTGCAAGCCACACAGCCACTTGTGTCCCCTGTGTCCCTGGAGGCCGCAGCGTGTTTTGGGTTTTGGCGCGGATGGGCCGCTCTCGGCTTCCGTAGTCCATTTGCCCCCGGAGCCTTCCAGACCCCTGGCCCCAGGGGCGGGCCCTGCTGAGTCCCCGAGCGCCTCCTGGGTTCCTGCCACCACCCTTGGGCCGGGATGAGGTTCCACCTTGTGCGTAGAAGCCCTGCACACAGGCAAGAAGCCCCCCAGGCCCGCGGGCGCGCCCGACCCTGGAGCCCCCTGGCTGGCTGCAGCCACAGGGAACGGGGGTTCTGAGTTGGCAGCCCCCATTCCCGAAGCATCCACGGGCAGTTCCCTGAAGGGCTGACACCGGCTGTGCCTCTGCAGCCAGACAACCTCCCTCCCTCTGGTCGGGCACTGCAAGCCACACAGCCACTTGTGTCCCCTGTGTCCCTGGAGGCCGCAGCGCGTTTTGGGTTTTGGCGCGGACGGGCCCCTCTCGGCTTCCGTAGTCCATTTGCCCCCGGAGCCTGCCAGACCCCTGGCCCCAGGGGCGGGCCCTGCTGAGTCCCCGAGCGCCTCCTGGGTTCCTGCCACCACCCTTGGGCCGGGATGAGGTGCCACCTTGTGCGTAGAAGCCCTGCACACAGGCAAGAAGCCCCCCAGGCCCGCGGGCGCGCCCGACCCTGGAGCCCCCTGGCTGGCTGCAGCCACAGGGAACAGGGGTTCTGAGTTGGCAGCCCCCATTCCCGAAGCATCCACGGGCAGTTCCCCGAAGGGCTGACACCGGCTGCGCCTCAGCAGCCGGACAACCTCCCTCCCTCTGGTCGGGCACTGCAAGCCACACAGCCACTTGTGTCCCCTGTGTCCCTGGAGGCCGCAGCGCGTTTTGGGTTTTGGCGCGGACGGGCCCCTCTCGGCTTCCGTAGTCCATTTGCACCCGGAGCCTGCCAGACGCCAGGCCCCATGGGCGGGCCCTGCTGAGTCCCCAAGCGCCTCCTGGGTTCCTACCACCACCCTTGGGCTGGGATGAGGTGCCACCTTGTGCGTAGAAGCCCTGCACACAGGCAAGAAGCTGCACACACCCACTCCTGAATCCCACTGGGGCAGTCCAAGGGCGAGGAGCTCGGAGCTCGGTCAGGGCTGTCCCAGCTGAACTTTTTGAGGGTGGACGGACACGCCCGCGGGCAATCAGGTGTTGCGGGCAGGCCCCGGGGGCAGGCCCTGCTGAGTCCCCGAGCGCCACCTGGGTTCCTGCCACCACCCTTGGGCTGGGATGAGGTGCCACCTTGTGCGTAGAAGCCCTGCACACAGGCAAGAAGCCCCCCAGGCCCGCGGCGCACCCGACCCTGGAGCCCCCTGGCCGGATGCAGCCACAGGGAACGGGGGTTCTGAGTTGGCAGGCCCCATTCCCGAAGCATCCACGGGCACTTCCCGAAGGGCTGACACCTGCTGCGCCTCAGCAGCCAGCCAACCTCCCTCCCTCTGTTCGGGCACTGCAAGCCACACAGCCACTTGTGTCCCCTGTGTCCCTCCCTGGAGCCCGCAGCGCGTTTTGGGTTTTGGCGCGGAAGGGCCCCTCTCGGCTTCCGTAGTCCATTTGCCCCCGGAGCCTGAAAGACCCCTGGCTCTAGGATGCTGCCCAGGGGCGCTGCCAACAGCCCCCAGGTGCTGGCTAGCCGCCTCGGCCGGCCACGGGGGGAGCACACACACCTGCGGGTGTCCCCGGGCCGCACACACGAACTGCCCCGCGCTTCCCGGCGTTGCAAATACGCCCCCTGGGAAGCCCCGCCCGCCCTAGGGGCTTGTCGGGTGGGGCCGATGCATGGTGGTTCACTGGGGAGGGCTGCTGCTTGCACACACCCACTCCTGAAGCCCACTGGGGCGGTCCAAGGGCGATGAGCTCGGAGCTCAGTCAGGGCTGTCCCAGCAGAACTTTTTGAGGGTGGACGGACATGCCCGCGGGCAATCAGGTGGTGCGGGCAGGCCCCGGGGGCAGGCCCTGCTGAGTCCCCGAGCGCCACCTGGGTTCCTGCCACCACCCTTGGGCCGGGATGAGGTGCCACCTTGTGCGTAGAAGCCCTGCACACAGGCAAGAAGCCCCCCCAGGCCCGCGGCGCACCCGACCCTGGAGCCCCCTGGCCGGATGCAGCCACAGGGAACGGGGGTTCTGAGTTGGCAGGCCCCATTCCCGAAGCATCCACGGGCACTTCCCGAAGGGCTGACACCTGCTGCGCCTCAGCAGCCAGCCAACCTCCCTCCCTCTGGTCGGGCACTGCACGCCACACAGCCACTTGTGTCCCCTGTGTCCCTCCCTGGAGGCCGCAGCGTGTTTTGGGTTTTGGCGCGGACGGGCCCCTCTCGGCTTCCGTAGTCCATTTGCCCCCGGAGCCTGCCAGACCCCTGGCTCTAGGAGGCTGCCCAGGGGCGCTGCCAACAGCCCCCAGGTGCTGGCTAGCCGCAGCTGCCGGCCAAGGGGGAGCACACACTCCTTCAGGTGTCCCCAGGCCGCGCACACACGGACTGCCCTGCGCTTCCTGGCGTAGCAAATAGGCCCCCTGGGAAGCCCCGCCCGCCCTAGGGGCTTGTCCGGCAGGGCCGACGCAAGGTGGGAGAGTGGGGAGGGCTGCTGCTGGCACACACCCACTCCTGAAGCCCACTGGGGCAGTCCAAGGACGAGGAGCTCGGAGCTCGGTCAGGGCTGTCCCAGCAGAACTTTTTGAGGGTGGACGGACACGCCCGCGGGCAATCAGGTGTTGCGGGCAGGCCCCGGGGGCAGGCCCTGCTGAGTCCCCGAGCGCCACCTGGGTTCCTGCCACCACCCTTGGGCCGGGATGAGGTGCCACCTTGTGCGTAGAAGCCCTGCACACAGGCAAGAAGCCCCCCAGGCCCGCGGCGCACCCGACCCTGGAGCCCCCTGGCCGGCTGCAGCCACAGGGAACGGGGGTTCTGAGTTGGCAGCCCCCATTCCCGAAGCATCCACGGGCAGTTCCCCGAAGGGCTGACACCGGCTGCGCCTCAGCAGCCAGACAACCTCCCTCCCTCTGGTCGGGCACTGCAAGCCACACAGCCACTTGTGTCCCCTTTGTCCCTGGAGGCCGCAGCGCGTTTTGGGTTTTGGCGCGGACGGGCCCCTCTCGGCTTCCGTAGTCCATTTGCCCCGGAGCCTGCCAGACCCCTGGCCCCAGAGGTGGGCCCTGCTGAGTCCCCGAGCGCCTCCTGAGTTCCTGCCACCACCCTTGGGCCGGGATGAGGTGCCACCTTGTGCGTAGAAGCCCTGCACACAGGCAAGAAGCCCCCCAGGCCCGCGGGCGCGCCCAACCCTGGAGCCCCCTGGCTGGCTGCAGCCACAGGGAACGGGGGTTCTGAGTTGGCAGCCCCCATTCCCGAAGCATCCACGGGCAGTTCCCCGAAGGGCTGACACCGGCTGCGCCTCAGCAGCCGGACAACCTCCCTCCCTCTGGTCGGGCACTGCAAGCCACACAGCCACTTGTGTCCCCTGTGTCCCTGGAGGCCGCAGCGCGTTTTGGGTTTTGGCGCGGACGGGCCCCTCTCGGTTTCCGTAGTCCATTTGCCCCCGGAGCCTGCCAGACCCCTGGCCGCATGGGCGGGCCCTGCTGAGTCCCCGAGCGCCTCCTGGGTTCCTACCACCACCCTTGGGCCGGGATGAAGTGCCACCTTGTGCGTAGAAGCCCTGCACACAGGCAAGAAGCCCCCCAGGCCCGCGGGCGCGCCCGACCCTGGAGCCCCCTGGCTGGCTGCAGCCACAGGGAACGGGGGTTCTGAGTTGGCAGCCCCCATTCCCGAAGCATCCACGGGCAGTTCCCCGAAGGGCTGACACCGGCTGCGCCTCAGCAGCCAGACAACCTCCCTCCCTCTGGTCGGGCACTGCAAGCCACACAGCCACTTGTATCCCCTGTGTCCCTGGAGACCGCAGCGCGTTTTGGGTTTTGGCGCGGACGGGCCCCTCTCGGCTTCCGTAGTCCATTTGCCCCGGAGCCTGCCAGACCCCTGGTCCCAGAGGTGGGCCCTGCTGAGTCCCCGAGCGCCTCCTGAGTTCCTGCCACCACCCTTGGGCCGGGATGAGGTGCCACCTTGTGCGTAGAAGCCCTGCACACAGGCAAGAAGCCCCCCAGGCCCGCGGGCGCGCCCGACCCTGGAGCCCCCTGGCTGGCTGCAGCCACAGGGAACGGGGGTTCTGAGTTGGCAGCCCCCATTCCCGAAGCATCCACGGGCAGTTCCCCGAAGGGCTGACACCGGCTGCGCCTCAGCAGCCAGACAACCTCCCTCCCTCTGCTCGGGCACTGCAAGCCACACAGCCACTTGTGTCCCCTGTGTCCCTGGAGGCCGCAGCGCGTTTTGGGTTTTGGCGCGGACGGGCCCCTCTCGGCTTCCGTAGTCCATTTGCCCCGGAGCCTGCCAGACCCCTGGCCCCAGGGGCGGGCCCTGCTGAGTGCCCGAGTGCCTCCTGAGTTCCTGCCACCACCCTTGGGCCGGGATGTGGTGCCACCTTGTGCGTAGAAGCCCTGCACACAGGCAAGAAGCCCCTAGGCCCGCGGGCTCGCCCGACCCTGGAGCCCCCTGGCTGGCTGCAGCCACAGGGAACGGGGGTTCTGAGTTGGCAGCCCCCATTCCCGAAGCATCCACGGGCAGTTCCCCGAAGGGCTGACACCGGCTGCGCCTCAGCAGCCAGACAACCTCCCTCCCTCTGGTCGGGCACTGCAAGCCACACAGCCACTTGTGTCCCCTGTGTCCCTGGAGGCCGCAGCGCGTTTTGGGTTTTGGCGCAGACGGGCCCCTCTCGGCTTCCGTAGTCCATTTGCCCCGGAGCCTGCCAGACCCCTGGCCCCAGGGGCGGGCCCTGCTGAGTCCCCGAGTGCCTCCTGAGTTCCTGCCACCACCCTTGGGCCGGGATGTGGTGCCACCTTGTGCGTAGAAGCCCTGCACACAGGCAAGAAACCCCTAGGCCCGCGGGCGCGCCCGACCCTGGAGCCCCCTGGCTGGCTGCAGCCACAGGGAACGGGGGTTCTGAGTTGGCAGCCCCCATTCCCGAAGCATCCACTGGCAGTTCCCCGAAGGGCTGACACCGGCTGCGCCTCAGCAGCCAGACAACCTCCCTCCCTCTGGTCGGGCACTGCAAGCCACACAGCCACTTGTGTCCCCTGTGTCCCTGGAGGCCGCAGCGCGTTTTGGGTTTTGGCGCGGACGGGCCCCTCTCGGCTTCCGTAGTCCATTTGCCCCGGAGCCTGCCAGACCCCTTGCCCCAGGGGCGGGCCCTGCTGAGTCCCCGAGTGCCTCCTGAGTTCCTGCCACCACCCTTGGGCCGGGATGTGGTGCCACCTTGTGCGTAGAAGCCCTGCACACAGGCAAGAAGCCCCTAGGCCCGCGGGCGCGCCCGACCCTGGAGCCCCCTGGCTGGCTGCAGCCACAGGGAACGGGGGTTCTGAGTTGGCAGCCCCCATTCCCGAAGCATCCACGGGCAGTTCCCCGAAGGGCTGACACCGGCTGCGCCTCAGCAGCCAGACAACCTCCCTCCCCCTGGTCGGGCACTGCAAGCCACACAGCCACTTGTGTCCCCTGTGTCCCTGGAGGCCGCAGCGTGTTTTGGGTTTTGGCGCGGACGGGCCCCTCTCGGCTTCCGTAGTCCATTTGCCCCGGAGCCTGCCAGACCCCTGGCCCCAGGGGCGGGCCCTGCTGAGTCCCCGAGCGCCTCCTGGGTTCCTGCCACCACCCTTGGGCCGGGATGAGGTGCCACCTTGTGCGTAGAAGCCCTGCACACAGGCAAGAAGCCCCCCAGGCCCGCGGGCGCGCCCGACCCTGGAGCCCCCTGGCTGGCTGCAGCCACAGGGAACGGGGGTTCTGAGTTGGCAGCCCCCATTCCCGAAGCATCCACGGGCAGTTCCCCGAAGGGCTGACACCGGCTGCGCCTCAGCAGCCGGACAACCTCCCTCCCTCTGGTCGGGCACTGCAAGCCACACAGCCACTTGTGTCCCCTGTGTCCCTGGAGGCCGCAGCGCGTTTTGGGTTTTGGCGCGGACGGGCCGCTATCGGTTTCCGTAGTCCATTTGCCCCCGGAGCCTGCCAGACCCCTGGCCCCATGGGCGGGCCCTGCTGAGTCCCCGAGCCCCTCCTGGGTTCCTACCACCACCCTTGGGCCGGGATGAAGTGCCACCTTGTGCGTAGAAGCCCTGCACACAGGCAAGAAGCCCCCCAGGCCCGCGGGCGCGCCCGACCCTGGAGCCCCCTGGCTGGCTGCAGCCACAGGGAACGGGGGTTCTGAGTTGGCAGCCCCCATTCCCGAAGCATCCACGGGCAGTTCCCCGAAGGGCTGACACCGGCTGCGCCTCAGCAGCCAGACAACCTCCCTCCCTCTGGTCGGGCACTGCAAGCCACACAGCCACTTGTGTCCCCTGTGTCCCTCCCTGGAGGCCGCAGCGTGTTTTGGGTTTTGGCGCGGACGGGCCCCTCTCGGCTTCCGTAGTCCATTTGCCCCCGGAGCCTTCCAGACCCCTGGCCCCAGGTGCGGGCCCTGCTGAGTCCCCGAGCGCCTCCTGGGTTCCTGCCACCACCCTTGGGCCGGGATGAGGTTCCACCTTGTGCGTAGAAGCCCTGCACACAGGCAAGAAGCCCCCCAGGCCCGCGGGCGCGCCCGACCCTGGAGCCCCCTGGCTGGCTGCAGCCACAGGGAACGGGGGTTCTGAGTTGGCAGCCCCCATTCCCGAAGCATCCACGGGCAGTTCCCTGAAGGGCTGACACCGGCTGTGCCTCTGCAGCCAGACAACCTCCCTCCCTCTGGTCGGGCACTGCAAGCCACACAGCCACTTGTGTCCCCTGTGTCCCTGGAGGCCGCAGCGCGTTTTGGGTTTTGGCGCGGACGGGCCCCTCTCGGCTTCCGTAGTCCATTTGCCCCCGGAGCCTTCCAGACCCCTGGCCCCAGGGGCGGGCCCTGCTGAGTCCCCGAGCGCCTCCTGGGTTCCTGCCACCACCCTTGGGCCGGGATGAGGTGCCACCTTGTGCGTAGAAGCCCTGCACACAGGCAAGAAGCCCCCCAGGCCCGCGGGCGCGCCCGACCCTGGAGCCCCCTGGCTGGCTGCAGCCACAGGGAACAGGGGTTCTGAGTTGGCAGCCCCCATTCCCGAAGCATCCACGGGCAGTTCCCCGAAGGGCTGACACCGGCTGCGCCTCAGCAGCCGGACAACCTCCCTCCCTCTGGTCGGGCACTGCAAGCCACACAGCCACTTGTGTCCCCTGTGTCCCTGGAGGCCGCAGCGCGTTTTGGGTTTTGGCGCGGACGGGCCCCTCTCGGCTTCCGTAGTCCATTTGCACCCGGAGCCTGCCAGACGCCTGGCCCCATGGGCGGGCCCTGCTGAGTCCCCAAGCGCCTCCTGGGTTCCTACCACCACCCTTGGGCTGGGATGAGGTGCCACCTTGTGCGTAGAAGCCCTGCACACAGGCAAGAAGCTGCACACACCCACTCCTGAATCCCACTGGGGCAGTCCAAGGGCGAGGAGCTCGGAGCTCGGTCAGGGCTGTCCCAGCTGAACTTTTTGAGGGTGGACGGACACGCCCGCGGGCAATCAGGTGTTGCGGGCAGGCCCCGGGGGCAGGCCCTGCTGAGTCCCCGAGCGCCACCTGGGTTCCTGCCACCACCCTTGGGCTGGGATGAGGTGCCACCTTGTGCGTAGAAGCCCTGCACACAGGCAAGAAGCCCCCCAGGCCCGCGGCGCACCCGACCCTGGAGCCCCCTGGCCGGATGCAGCCACAGGGAACGGGGGTTCTGAGTTGGCAGGCCCCATTCCCGAAGCATCCACGGGCACTTCCCGAAGGGCTGACACCTGCTGCGCCTCAGCAGCCAGCCAACCTCCCTCCCTCTGTTCGGGCACTGCAAGCCACACAGCCACTTGTGTCCCCTGTGTCCCTCCCTGGAGCCCGCAGCGCGTTTTGGGTTTTGGCGCGGAAGGGCCCCTCTCGGCTTCCGTAGTCCATTTGCCCCCGGAGCCTGAAAGACCCCTGGCTCTAGGATGCTGCCCAGGGGCGCTGCCAACAGCCCCCAGGTGCTGGCTAGCCGCCTCGGCCGGCCACGGGGGGAGCACACACACCTGCGGGTGTCCCGGGGCCGCACACACGAACTGCCCCGCGCTTCCCGGCGTTGCAAATACGCCCCTGGGAAGCCCCGCCCGCCCTAGGGGCTTGTCGGGTGGGGCCGATGCATGGTGGTTCACTGGGGAGGGCTGCTGCTGGCACACACCCACTCCTGAAGCCCACTGGGGCGGTCCAAGGGCGATGAGCTCGGAGCTCAGTCAGGGCTGTCCCAGCAGAACTTTTTGAGGGTGGACGGACATGCCCGCGGGCAATCAGGTGGTGCGGGCAGGCCCCGGGGGCAGGCCCTGCTGAGTCCCCGAGCGCCACCTGGGTTCCTGCCACCACCCTTGGGCCGGGATGAGGTGCCACCTTGTGCGTAGAAGCCCTGCACACAGGCAAGAAGCCCCCCCAGGCCCGCGGCGCACCCGACCCTGGAGCCCCCTGGCCGGATGCAGCCACAGGGAACGGGGGTTCTGAGTTGGCAGGCCCCATTCCCGAAGCATCCACGGGCACTTCCCGAAGGGCTGACACCTGCTGCGCCTCAGCAGCCAGCCAACCTCCCTCCCTCTGGTCGGGCACTGCACGCCACACAGCCACTTGTGTCCCCTGTGTCCCTCCCTGGAGGCCGCAGCGTGTTTTGGGTTTTGGCGCGGACGGGCCCCTCTCGGCTTCCGTAGTCCATTTGCCCCCGGAGCCTGCCAGACCCCTGGCTCTAGGAGGCTGCCCAGGGGCGCTGCCAACAGCCCCCAGGTGCTGGCTAGCCGCAGCTGCCGGCCAAGGGGGAGCACACACTCCTTCAGGTGTCCCCAGGCCGCGCACACACGGACTGCCCTGCGCTTCCTGGCGTAGCAAATAGGCCCCCTGGGAAGCCCCGCCCGCCCTAGGGGCTTGTCCGGCAGGGCCGACGCAAGGTGGGAGAGTGGGGAGGGCTGCTGCTGGCACACACCCACTCCTGAAGCCCACTGGGGCAGTCCAAGGACGAGGCCCTGCTGAGTCCCCGAGCGCCACCTGGGTTCCTGCCACCACCCGTGGGCCGGCGGCGCACCCGACCCTGGAGCCCCCTGGCCGGCTGCAGCGTTTTGGGTTTTGGCGCGGACGGGCCGCTCTCGGTTTCCGTAGTCCATTTGCCCCCGGAACCTGCCAGACCCCTGGCCGCATGGGCGGGCCCTGCTGAGTCCCCGAGCGCCTCCTGGGTTCCTACCACCACCCTTGGGCCGGGATGAAGTGCCACCTTGTGCGTAGAAGCCCTGCACACAGGCAAGAAGCCCCCCAGGCCCGCGGGCGCGCCCGACCCTGGAGCCCCCTGGCTGGCTGCAGCCACAGGGAACGGGGGTTCTGAGTTGGCAGCCCCCATTCCCGAAGCATCCACGGGCAGTTCCCCGAAGGGCTGACACCGGCTGCGCCTCAGCAGCCAGACAACCTCCCTCCCTCTGGTCGGGCACTGCAAGCCACACAGCCACTTGTATCCCCTGTGTCCCTGGAGACCGCAGCGCGTTTTGGGTTTTGGCGCGGACGGGCCCCTCTCGGCTTCCGTAGTCCATTTGCCCCGGAGCCTGCCAGACCCCTGGCCCCAGGGGCGGGCCCTGCTGAGTCCCCGAGTGCCTCCTGAGTTCCTGCCACCACCCTTGGGCCGGGATGAGGTGCCACCTTGTGCGTAGAAGCCCTGCACACAGGCAAGAAGCCCCCCAGGCCCGCGGGCGCGCCCGACCCTGGAGCCCCCTGGCTGGCTGCAGCCACAGGGAACGGGGGTTCTGAGTTGGCAGCCCCCATTCCCGAAGCATCCACGGGCAGTTCCCCGAAGGGCTGACACCGGCTGCGCCTCAGCAGCCGGACAACCTCCCTCCCTCTGGTCGGGCACTGCAAGCCACACAGCCACTTGTGTCCCCTGTGTCCCTGGAGGCCGCAGCGCGTTTTGGGTTTTGGCGCGGACGGGCCGCTCTCGGTTTCCGTAGTCCATTTGCCCCCGGAGCCTGCCAGACCCCTGGCCGCATGGGCGGGCCCTGCTGAGTCCCCGAGCGCCTCCTGGGTTCCTACCACCACCCTTGGGCCGGGATGAAGTGCCACCTTGTGCGTAGAAGCCCTGCACACAGGCAAGAAGCCCCCCAGGCCCGCGGGCGCGCCCGACCCTGGAGCCCCCTGGCTGGCTGCAGCCACAGGGAACGGGGGTTCTGAGTTGTCAGCCCCCATTCCCGAAGCATCCACGGGCAGTTCCCCGAAGGGCTGACACCGGCTGCGCCTCAGCAGCCAGACAACCTCCCTCCCTCTGGTCGGGCACTGCAAGCCACACAGCCACTTGTGTCCCCTGTGTCCCTGGAGGCCGCAGCGTGTTTTGGGTTTTGGCGCGGACGGGCCCCTCTCGGCTTCCGTAGTCCATTTGCCCCCGGAGCCTGCCAGACCCCTGGCCCCAGGGGCGGGCCCTGCTGAGTCCCCGAGCGCCTCCTGGGTTCCTGCCACCACCCTTGGGCCGGGATGAGGTGCCACCTTGTGCGTAGAAGCCCTGCACACAGGCAAGAAGCCCCCCAGGCCCGCGGGCGCGCCCGACCCTGGAGCCCCCTGGCTGGCTGCAGCCACAGGGAACAGGGGTTCTGAGTTGGCAGCCCCCATTCCCGAAGCATCCACGGGCAGTTCCCCGAAGGGCTGACACCGGCTGCGCCTCAGCAGCCGGACAACCTCCCTCCCTCTGGTCGGGCACTGCAAGCCACACAGCCACTTGTGTCCCCTGTGTCCCTGGAGGCCGCAGCGCGTTTTGGGTTTTGGCGCGGACGGGCCCCTCTCGGCTTCCGTAGTCCATTTGCACCCGGAGCCTGCCAGACGCCTGGCCCCATGGGCCGGCCCTGCTGAGTCCCCAAGCGCCTCCTGGGTTCCTACCACCACCCTTGGGCTGGGATGAGGTGCCACCTTGTGCGTAGAAGCCCTGCACACAGGCAAGAAGCTGCACACACCCACTCCTGAAGCCCACTGGGGCAGTCCAAGGGCGAGGAGCTCGGAGCTCGGTCAGGGCTGTCCCAGCAGAACTTTTTGAGGGTGGACGGACACGCCCGCGGGCAATCAGGTGTTGCGGGCAGGCCCCGGGGGCAGGCCCTGCTGAGTCCCCGAGCGCCACCTGGGTTCCTGCCACCACCCTTGGGCCGGGATGAGGTGCCACCTTGTGCGTAGAAGCCCTGCACACAGGCAAGAAGCCCCCCAGGCCCGCGGCGCACCCGACCCTGGAGCCCCCTGGCCGGATGCAGCCACAGTGAACGGGGGTTCTGAGTTGGCAGCCCCATTCCCGAAGCATCCACGGGCACTTCCCGAAGGGCTGACACCGGCTGCGCCTCAGCAGCCAGCCAACCTCCCTCCCTCTGGTCGGGCACTGCAAGCCACACAGCCACTTGTGTCCCCTGTGTCCCTCCCTGGAGGCCGCAGCACGTTTTGGGTTTTGGCGCGGACGGGCCCCTCTCGGCTTCCGTAGTCCATTGCCCCGGAGCCTGCCAGACCCCTGGCTCTAGGAGGCTGCCCAGGGGCGCTGCCAACAGCCCCCAGGTGCTGGCTAGCCGCCTCGGCCGGCCACGGGGGGAGCACACACACCTGCGGGTGTCCCCGGGCCACACACACGAACTGCCCCGCGCTTCCCGGCGTTGCAAATACGCCCCCTGGGAAGCCCCGCCCGCCCTAGGGGCTTGTCGGGTGGGGCCGACGCATGGTGGTTGACTGGGGAGGGCTGCTGCTGGCACACACCCACTCCTGAAGCCCACTGGGGCGGTCCAAGGGCGAGGAGCTCGGAGCTCGGTCAGGGCTGTCCCAGCAGAACTTTTTGAGGGTGGACGGACACGCCCGCGGGCAATCAGGTGTTGCGGGCAGGCCCCGGGGGCAGGCCCTGCTGAGTCCCCGAGCGCCACCTGGGTTCCTGCCACCACCCTTGGGCCGGGATGAGGTGCCACCTTGTGCGTAGAAGCCCTGCACACAGGCAAGAAGCCCCCCAGGCCCGCGGTGCACCCGACCCTGGAGCCCCCTGGCCGGCTGCAGCCACAGGGAACGGGGGTTCTTTGTTGGAGGCCCCATTCCCGAAGCATCCACGGGCACTTCCCGAAGGGCTGACACCTGCTGCGCCTCAGCAGCCAGCCAACCTCCCTCCCTCTGGTCGGGCACTGCAAGCCACACAGCCACTTGTGTCCCCTGTGTCCCTCCCTGGAGGCCGCAGCGCGTTTTGGGTTTTGGAGCCGGCGGTCCCCCTCAGCTTCCATCTTCTACTGCTATCCTAGGCTATAGCTGAGAGCTGGATTGGTAGAGGAACATCCAGGAGTAGAATTAGTGCCCATATGGGATACCGGCGCTTCAGGCCAGGGCCTTAACCTGCTGTACCACGGCGCCAGCTCTTCGATTCTTCTGTAAGTTTCCACTAGAACCATGTAAAACATATTGAAGCTATGACAATAACAAAAATTGAAACCAATGTGCATTCAGCTCAGATGGCTTTAAATCTTGCAGCCATGCTCAATTTGTCCTGATTCTGAATTATATTTCTTTATGCTTTTCCAACCTAACTAAATCTTATAAACATCTTAAAATACAATGTAGGCCGGAACCGCAGCTCACTAGGGTAATCCTCTGCCTGCGGTGCTGGTACCCTGGGTTCTAGTCCCGGTTGGGGTGCCAGATTCTGTCCCGCTTGCTCCTCTTTCAGTCCAGCTCTCTGCTGTGGCCTGGGAAGGCAGTGGAGGATGGCCCAAGTCCTTGGGCCCCGCACATGTATGGGAGACCAGCAGGAAGTATCTGGCTCCTGGTTTCGGATTGGCACAGCATGCCAGCCATAGCGACCATTTGGGGGGTAAACCAATGGAAGAAAAACCTTTCTCTCTCTCTCTGCCTGTTTCTAACTCTGCCTGTCAAAAATAAATACAATGTGAAAGAAGCTGAGGAATAAACAACTTACTGGCAACATATTCTTTTTTGTTAGTCTTGGGTACATGAAGATTTCTCCAGGATCTTATCTGCAAGAGAAATTATTCAGAGAGAGTGGTGAGACAAATAGTCTAGATTCTCCCTAGATTCCATTGTGCTAGCAAGATCATGAAGGAAAGGCATAGAGACAAATGGGCATATTAGCTGGGCAACAGAAATAAAGTACCCGCCCTATGGGGGAATATAGGCTTTACACATGGGAAGAGCAGCAAGGCCCTGAAAGAGCACACACAACTCTACCAATCCCTCAGGTTAAACAGAAACTATTGTTAGGCTAATTAAAATATTCATTTGTTACCAATTCTGTAAAAAAAAAATAATCAGTGCCAGGGCCATCACTGTGGGGTAGTGAGTAAAGCTTCCTGCTGCAGTGTGGGCATCTCACATGGACACCAAATTGAGTCCTACCTGCTCCACTTCTGATCTAGCTCTCTGCTATGGACTGGGAAAGCAGTGGATGAAAACCCAAGTCCTGGGACCAGCACTGTGGCACACTGGGTTAATCTTCCACCTGCAGGACTGGCATCCCACATGGGCACTGGTTCTAGTCCCAGTTGCTTCTCTTCCAGTACAGCTCTCTGCTGTGGCCCGGGAGGGCAGTGGAGAATGGCCCCGGTGCTTGGGCTCCTGCACCCATGTGGGAGACCAGAAAGGGTCACCTGGCTCCTGTCTTCAGGTTGGCGCAGCTCCAGCTATGGTGGCCATTTGCAGGGTGAACCAATGGAAGGAAGACCTTTCTCTTTGTCTCTCTCTCTCACGGTCTATAACCCTTCTGTGGTGACTGTTCCTCACCACTGCCGGAGAATTAGGCAGGCTGCCCACGGCTTGCCTTAACCGAGGAGGGGAAAGTGCGCCACCTGCCACTCAGCCTTCCCCAAACCCAGGGGACAATCAGGCGCGGTGTGGAGCCCAGTCGAAGCAGGGTCTCACTTTATTGTAAAAGAGAGGTTGTATAGGCAGGCGCCGTGGCTTACCAGGCTAATCCTCCACCTTGCGGCGCCAGCACACCAGCTTCTATTCCCGGTTGCCCCTCTTCCAGGCCAGCTCTCTGCTATGGCCCGGGAGGGCAGTGGAGGATGGCCCAAGTCCTTGGGCCCTGCACACGCATGGGAGACCAGGAGAAGCACCTGGCTCCTGGCTTCAGATCAGAGAGATGTGCTGGCCGCAGTGGCCACTGGAGGGTGAACCAACGGCAAAAAAGGAAGACCTTTCTCTCTGTCTCTCTCTCTCTCTCTCTCTCTCTCTCTCACTACCCACTCTGCCTGTCAAAAAAAAGAGAGGTGGTGTATATAGCTGAGGTACAGGTTGGATGGTACAGAGTGGATGAGGGCATGTGGGCAAGGGGTGGGGTGTTGTGATGCAAAAGGGCCTTAGCAACTCCTATTGTACCACCTTAATGATCCTTAGGGAGAAGCACCCTGGGGCTGGGGTGTTTGCTACCAGGGAATTGAAACTTAAAGACAGGTTTTCAAATTTGAGGCAGGCTCAGGAAGTTCCTCTAGGCCTTTCCGATTCAGCTTCCCCCACACCCTACCTGTCAAATGAGGGGAGGGGAGGGGAGGGGAGGGAAGAGGAGGAGAGGGGAGAGAAGACCCAAGTCCTTGGGTCCCTTGCACCAACATGGGAGATTTGGAAAAAATCTCCAGGCTCCTGGCTTCAGATTGGCCCAGCCTCAGCCAATGAGGCCATTTGGGGAGTGATCAGCAGATGTAAAACCATCTCTCTTTCTGCCTCTGCCTCTCTGTAACAGCCTTTGAAATAAATAAATAAATAAATCATAAAAAAAGTCACTGCCTAAATAATTTATACTATTCATCAGGATTGTCCAATTAATTAGCAGTACACCAAAAAGAAACCTGTTTTCATTAGTATCTATATTACACAGAAAATTACTCAGGCAATACTAACTGTTTTCCTTGCAGCATCTCTCGTTTTTATGTATCTAAAATTCCATTAAAGTATACAGCTCAAAGTTAGTTTTTGGCCACAATTATATGTATAGGAAAAATCGACATAATATATCTATTACAGCTTTCTTTAACTGTTCAATGACACTCCTCTCTGTATACAAACCTTGATAGAATTCTTCTCCACAGGGACCCCTGACATTTTCCAGTTCACTTTTGTTCTAGCCCATGAGACAACAGTCAATATGATACCAACATAATTTGAAAAGTATTTTGCCTTTGGGAGTTTGCCTTCTTGTACAGTAATCATGTGGAGCAGCCTGAGACTTGCCTGTTGGACACATGGGGCCTAGGTCACAGGCTGCACAAACCAGACATTGGAAGCGTAGGCATCATGATACACTAGGTTAAGCTACTTCTCTGGACATACCACATTTATATCAGAGTGCTTGGTGTGTCTCCTGGCTATTTCAGACCTCCAAACCAACTTACTTCAAGTATTTTTTTAAGTTATTTTTTAAAGTTTTAGTTATTTATTTAAAATGCATAGTTACAGAGACACAGAGACAGAGAGAGAGGTCTTCCATTTGCTGGTTCACTCCCCAGGTGGCTGCAATGGCTAGAGCTACACTGATCCAAAACCAGGAGCCAGGGGCTTCTTCCAGGTCTCCCTCCCACACAGGCACAAGGGCCCAAGGCCATGGGCCATCTTCTACTTTCTCAGGCCATAACAGAGAGCTGGATTGGAAGCGGGCAGCCAGAACTCAATCTGATGCCCATATGGATTGCTGGCAATGCAGGTGGTGACTTTACTCATGACACCAACAGCACCGGCACCACAAGTGTTCTTTTGAGTCAACAGGTCATGGTGCAAAAACTTGGATTTTTGCCATCTGCATGGAAACCCACATGGAGTCCCTGCATCCTGGCTTTCATAGATAGCACCCTGGCTGTTGTGGGCTTTTGCAGAGTGATCAGGCAGCCTTGGTTGGCAGTGTTCATATTTTTAAATATTTCACTTTTCTAGATTTTTGAGTCCGTATTCTGAGTCCTATTGCTTCTTTATTACCAAGAATTCCAAGACCTAACTCAGCATGGGTGCTATGGATAGCATGATGTGAGAGTTAAGATGAGGTGAGAGAACTCCCAGCATTGTATCTAGTTAGCATACCTTAGAAATAGTGGCAGTCTGTAGAAGTTACAAATCTACCTACCAGAGTGGTGGGACATTTAGGGGATTTTAATGATTTCCCAAAATTTATTACAAGGAAAAATGGTAACATGGTTAAGGGCTTGCTTCCCATGATTCCTAACCATCTTCATCTTCCTGCACTACACACCCTCACCCATCACTCCCATCCATCCATGATCCATACCCACCCTGCCATGGCTTGCCTGGGCCACAGCTGGGTGCCCAGCCATGGCTGTGGGAGGGAGCTCCAATAGGAGAATAGCAGCTGTCCTAGGCACCTGATCACAGCTGGGGGAGGGACATGGATAGCAGAGCACCACCACTCCAGTGGGCCCGGTGGGTGCTTGCCTGTGCTAAGGGTGGAGACTAAGCCCCGACCTCCCTGTCCCCAGTTTTGGGCTTGCCAGAGTACACCTGTGAAATGCATGTCAGTAGAGAATTGTGGTTACCAACGAGTGAGGGGAGAAATGGTGGGGTAAGGACAAAGGAGATACATTGGTCATGGGGCACAAAGTTTCCAGTAGACAGGAGAAATGAGTCTACAGCTGTACTGCAAAGCATGGAAACTACAATGCTGTATTTCATATTTCAGCTTGTTAAGAGAGGCTTTTGAAAGTACTCACCATACAGTATAGGAGGTGATGAATGAGTTATTCTGATTAGACAATTCCAGAATTAACACTCATCAAATGATTGCGTTGTATTCCACAGGTATCTATAGCTATTTCTCAGTTGAATAGTTTAAAAAGGCAAGATTGGCTGGCGCCATGGCTTAACAGGCTAATCCTCCGCCTTGCAGAGCTGGCACACCGGCTTCTAGTCCTGGTTGGGGCACCGGATTCTGTCCCGGTTGCCCCTCTTCCAGGCCAGCTCTCTGCTATGGCCCAGGAAGGCAGTGGAGGATGGCCCAAGTCCTTGGGCCCTGCACCCGCATGGGAGACCAGGAGAAGCACCTGGCTCCTGGCTTCGGATCAGAGAGATGTGCTGGCTGCAGCGGCCATTGGAGGGTGAACCAACGGCAAAAAGGAAGACCTTTCTCTCTGTCTCTCCCTCTCTCACTATCCACACTGCTTGTCAAAAAAAAAAGAAAAGGCAAAAAGATTACCAGGCTACACTAAAAAAGCTAGGAACAATACAATGTGTATTAATATAAAGAGAAATGTTTAATGATTTCACAGTAGGACAAAAATGATTCTTGAAGATTTGTTAAATTGAAAGGCAGAGTTAGAGAGAAGAGATATAGATCTTCCATCCACTGGTTCACTCTCCAGATGGCCACAACAGACAGAGCTGTGCCAATCCAAAGCCTGGAAGCACAGGCTTATTCTGGGTCTCATATGTGGGTGCAGGTGTCCAAGTACTTGGGTCATCTTCTGCTGCTTTTCCAGGCACATTAGCCAGGAGCTGGATTGGAAATGGAGCAGCTGGGACTTGAACCTGGGCCTGTATGGGATGCCAGTGCTGTAAGCTGCAGTTTATCTTGGTTTAACACAGCAGTGCCCCCCCCCCCAAAAAAAAAAAAAAACAGGTCAGGGATACAAAGAGTTCAAAAGCTGAATGATGAAAACAATACATATAGAAGGGGCTGGGGCCACGGCTTAGAGGGTAAAGCCACCCTTCTGCAGTGTTGGAATTCCACAAGGGCACCACTTCAAGTCCCACCTCCAGTGCTGGCATCCCATATGGGCACCGGTTTGAATCCCGATTGCTCCACTTCCAATCTAGTTCTGTTATGCCCTGGAAAAGCAGTAGAAGATGGCCCAAGTCTTTGGGCCCCTGCTCCTATGTGGGGGACCTGGAAGAAGCTCCTGGCTCTGGGTCGGCAGAGCTCTAGCTGTTGCAGCCAACTAGGGAGTGAACCATTGGATAGAGACCTCCCCCTCTCTCTCTCTCTCTGCTTCTCTGTGCGTAACTGACTTTTAAATAGAAAAATAAATCCTTAAAAAACAAATGTGTAACTGTTCATATAGATAGGCTCAAAGGGATCACATAAACAAGATCAAGTGTCTACTAATAACAATAGATAGAATTAAAAAGGAGAGAATGATCCAACATGGAAAGCAGGCCACACAGCAGACTCATAGAATGACACATGCCCTAAACAGCACAATGACATCAGCATCTAGCTAAAAATCCCATGAGAGCATTTTAGGCATGGAAATCCAAGACAGTGTAGAAAAAAGAAAATCTACATAAATGATCTCTGTGAGTGAGACCCCAGTGGAAAGAAGAGGACATCAAAGGAGGTACCTTTTTCAGAAGGCTAGAGAGAACTTTCCACTTTTCTTATGGCCCTGTCTACATAGTAACAGAGTTTGTGGACTCAAAAGGCTTCTATAGCTTTGGCAGCTCATGACAAGAGCCTCAGGTGATCACTGACATCATAAATAAAAGTGTCAATTGTTAAATCAACAATAGGAGTCACTGTGTACTTACTCCCTATGTAGGACCTCTGTCCTTAATGAGTTGTGCTATGAGAATTAACAGTAAAACTCATCTTCAAAAGTACTTTAGACATTGTGTGTCTCTGCAAACTGTTGAAATCTTTACTTAGTACAGAGTTGGCCTTCTGTATATAAAGATAATTACAAATGAATCTTTATGAAGAATGGGCTAGCAGAGGGAGTAGAAGGTGGGACAGGAGTGGGGGTGCGAGGGTGGGAAGGGGGGAAGAACTGCTATATTCCTAAAGGTGTACCTATGAAATGTGTATTCATTAAATAAAAGCTTTCTAAAAGAAAAAGAAAGAGCCAAGAATGGGCCAAGTACCTGGAGCCCTTTCTATCCATGGTACAAACCCGGCTTGAGTTCTAAGTGCTAGGCCTTAGGCGAGTGGAGTCCAGGTATTGTGGTAGCTGGAGAAAGTCAGTTGATGGGAGAGAGAAGCACAGGGATCTCCTTTTTGCTCTGTCTCTTAGTTCCTCAAATAAAAAAAAAAATTAAAAATTTACATCCCTGGAAACCAAAACCAGAAAGATATTGAAGAATTCTTCAAACTTGTAGTAAATAAGAATCATATTCCTAAATGGACAGTGACTTATTGAAGAAACCACATGGGAAATTCAGATGTAAGATGATTAGAATCAAAGTACAACACAAATTAATGGAATAAATGCAAAGCAAGGCTTAGGAGGAAATAGCTGTAAAGATCTATATTTCATAGTAAGATATGAAATCAATTATCTACAATTCTACCTTAAGAAACCAAAAAGCAAAATCAGAGAAAACTGGAGCCAAAAAAGGCAGAAGAAACAAAGAGTGAAGTGGAGTAGGGTGGAGAAAGGAATGTGTGGTGCTCCCCACTTTGTGTAAAAGACACAGTGCTGTGCTTCTGGCACATAGCAAGGAATGCTTCTCCCACCAAGAGCCTACAGCCTCTGCACCATGATATCAAGCTACCCTACCCAAATCTTATTTTTCAAATTAAGAAATCTTGAAAAACACAGATGTAAATAATCAAGCCCTCTTATTATCCTAGGCTTCTAATGTAAACATTTTAACATTTCTTATTAACATTTTTAACATTTATTTATTTATTTTAAAGGCAGAGTTACAGAGAGAGAAAACAAAGAGACCTTCCATCTGTTGGTTCACTTCCCCAATGGCCACCACTACAGGGATGGGCCAGGCTGAAGCCACAGACAGAAGCTTCATCCTTGTCTCCTACAGGGGTACAGAGACCCAAGGACTTAGGCCATCCTCTCCTGCTTTCCCAGGTGCATTAGCTAGGAGATGGATCAGAATCGGGCCACCCGGAATCAGACCAGTGCCCATATGGGTTGCTACTGTCACTGGCAGCAGCTTAACCTGCTATGCCACAATGTCATAAAGGTAAGCGTTTCTAACTCAGGCCACAGTAAAGGAGGAGAAAATAGCTTACAGGAGAGGACTAGAAATTTGAAAGCAGTCAATCAAATGGAAACAAAAAAAGCTGCACTTCAGAAGATGATTGAAAATGTTATTAGAGGTTGCCCTCATTGGGGCCTAAAATGTTAAATAAACCTCCCCCTTCAGTGCCGGCATCGCATATGGCCACTGATTCAAATCAAGTCCTGGCTGCTCCACTTCTGATCCAACTCTCTGGGGTGGTCTGGAAAAGCAGAAGATGGCTCAAGACCTTGGGCCTCTGCACCCATGTGAGAGACCCTGAAGAAGCTGCTGGCTACTGGTTTCGGATTGGCCCAGCTCAGGCCATTATGGCCATTTGGGGAGTGAACCAGTAGATGGAAAACCTCTCTACCCATGCCTCTCTGTAACACTGCTTTTCAAATAAATAAATAAATCATTTTAAAAAATAGAATAATGTCTTAACTAAGACATTAAAAACCCACAAATTTCACCAGTTCATTGAGTCTCCTATAATTACTTTTTTCTCTTTTTTTTCTCTTTTGATCTCCATTAGCAGTTTCACGATTCTGTTTTATTTTTCAGAATTCTAGAAATTCATGGTTACCCCATTGATCTTCCATAAGAAACCCATATTTATAATAATTTTTAATGGTCTTATGAATATAAATCTTCCTGGAGAAGAACTAGAACTGTGAATGACAAAGACAAATCATCACAATTGAAATGTTTAAAGTAATTTAGCAATTTAGCAAAGGAGATGCCCACAGGATTTGAAAAAGCACAGCAGTATTTTACAAACCAGTTCATCATTTCAGGCAATGATAGCACTGGAGCAATTTCAAAATTCTTCTAAAGTACCCAAGGAACCCCCCTCTGCTTTTTGAAGAACAGCAGCTTGTTAGATTTCACCATTGGACTTCTCCATGTTACCTAACCCCTGGGAAACTCACATCAATAGCATTTCTATATCAATGTAACAACTTGAAATTTATGATATTACAACTAGATAATACTTTTCAGGTAAAGGGAGCCTAATTAACCATCATCTCTGCAAGTTGAAAACTACATCTTTTGTTGATTCCCAGGGATCCACAAAGAAATCAAGGTCAAAGCAGTTTAGAACTTTGATTTTGAAAAAAATGTCAAAGATATCAAAAATTAAAAAATACTTGGTTAACATAGGATCTCTGATCATTTTATGAGACAATAATCATTCACTTATATAGAGTCAAATTATGTTTAAATATATTTATTACATATTAAGTATATTTAATATTTGATTAGTAGAAAGATACACTTAAAAGATATTAAAAATCAATTCTTAACATTCAGTTTTCTAAACCCAAAGATAGAAAATACATGAGATTATCTTGACAAAACACAAAATTTCTTTCCCTCATGTAATTAGCTACCAAAAGATGAAGAAAATCCTTTTGTACTGTGCTTCTTCTAATGGGAAGCTCCCCCAGATAACTTAGAAGTTAAACCTAGTGGAAAGATACCCCAACTTAGACATTGAAATAGTATGTGTGCAGGCTGTAAGCATTCAACCTTATAAAAGAATGAGAACACTTAGAAACAAGTACACCCGAGGCCGGTGCTATGGCACTGCAGGTAAAGCCACCACCTGCAGTGCCTGACTCCCATAGGACTGCTCTACTTCTGATCCAGCTCTCTGCTATGGCCTGGAAAAGCAGTAGATGGCCCGAGTACTTAGCCTCTCTGCACTAGTGTTGGAGACCCAAAAGATGTTCCTGGCTCCTGGCTTCAGACTGGCAGAACTCCAGCCATTGCAGCCTTTTGGGGAGTGAACCAGCACTCTCTCTGCCTCTCTGTAACTCTGCCTTTCAAATGAATATATAAATCTTTAACAAAAAAGACAATACCATATCTTAGAAACAAAAGCATAAAACTCCATAGAACAGTTTAAATACATCTAGAAAAGTCAAGTATAGGGGCCAGTGTTGTGGCATGTTGTGTAAAGCCAGCCCCTGTGACACAGGCATCCCATCCTACATGGGCACTTGTTCCAGTCCTGACTATTCCATTTCAGATCCAGATCCCTGCTAATGTGCCAAGGAACATAATGAAAAATGGCCAAGTCCTTGGGCCCCTGCCACTCAGGTGTGAGATCCAGAAGAAGCTCCTGGCCATTGTGGCTCAGCTCCAGCCATTGTGGCCATCTGGGGAATGAACCAGTAGACCAAAGATCTCTGTCTCTTCTCTCCCTCTGTGAACTCTGGCTTACAAATGAAAAAATCTTTAACAAAAAAAATTAGGTACTCTTAGTATCCTAGTCTCTAAGATAAAAATTTCTCTTTAAGATTTATTAATTACAAAGGTAGAGTTACAGAGAGAGAGAGAAAGATCTTCCATCTGCTAGTTCATTAGCTAAATGGCCACTACAACCAGAACTGGGCCCGGCAGAAGCCACTGCCAGGAGACTCATCCAGGTCTCCCACGTGGGTGCAGGGTCCCAAAGATTTGGGCCATCCTCTCCTGTGTGCCAGGTGGATTAGCTAGGAGATGAATCAGAAGTGGGCCACGAGGAATCAAACCAGTGCTCATATGGGTTGCTGCCATCACAGGCAGCATCTTAACCTGCTGTGCCACAATGTCAGCTGTAAGGACAAGCATTTTTAATGACAGGCCATAACTAAACAATAAAGGAGGAGAAAATAGCTTATAAGAGATGGCTAGTTGTTGGGAAGGAGTCAATCAAATGGAAATTTTAAAAAATTACAGTTGAGGAGATAGAGGGGCCAGGCACTGTAGCGTAGTAGGCTAATCCTAGAAAAGCAGTTGGTGGCTCACTTGGTTAACCCTCCACCTGCAGTGCTGGCAACCCGTATGGGTGCTGGGTATAGTCCCAGTTGCTCCTCTTCCAGTCCAGCTCTCTTCTGTGGCCCAGGAAGGCAGTGGAGGATGCCCCAAGTGCACGGACCCCTGCACCCACATGGGAGACCTGGGAGACAGGGAGGAAGCACCTGGCTCCTGGCTTCGGATCCACACAGCAACAGCCGTAGCAGCCATTTGGGGGTGAAGCAATGGAAGGAAGACCTTTCTGTCTCTCTCACTGTCTAACTCTGTCAAATAAATAAAAACAATAAAAAACAAGAAGATGCAGTTGACTAGATGGTTGAAAATGTTATTTAGAGGGGCATTGTAGGCTAATCTTAGGAAAGCAGTGCAAGATGTGCTTGAGCTTGGGGGATCTGCAAGAAGCTCCTGGCTCCTGTTCTGGATTGGCTCAGCCCCAGCCATTGTGGGTATTTGAAGAGTGAACTAGTAGATGGAAGACATTTCACTCTACCTCTCCCTCTCTTTCTCTCTCTCAAAATTTTTTAAAGTTATTAGACTGGGGCAGGCACTGTGGCATAGAAGGCTAAGCCTCCACCTCAGTGCCAGCACCTCATGTGGGTACCAGCTCAGCTGAACCCCAGCAGCTCAACTTCCAATCCAGCTCTTTACTAATGCACCTGGGCAAAGCAGAGAAATGTGGTACTTGAGCCCCTGAACCTGTATGGGAGACCCAGAAGAAGCTCCTGGCTCCTGCCTGACCCAACCCCCAGTCATTTGGGTAGTGTCATTGGATGGAAGATCTCTTTCTTTCCCTCTTTGTATCTCTGCCTTTCAAATAAATAAATGTGTTGTAGAAAGTTATTCGACTTTGAAATCAAATATGAAAAACCTCTTGCAAAAAATTATCATTAATATTTACATTTTTGTAAAAAAATTACTAACTTAATATAGGGTATAAATCCTGATTTTATTTATTTGAAAGAATTCCAAAAAAGACAATGAGAAAGTGATCATTGGGATCACTTCCCAACTGATTGCAGCCAGAGCTGGGACAGATTGAAGAAGCCGGAAGCCAGGGAAATCCATGTGGTTCTCCCACATGTGTGGCAGGGGTCCCAGCACTTGGGCCATCTTCTGCTATCCCAGGCACATTCACAGGGTGCTAGATTAGAAGTGCAGCAGTCTGGACTCAAAGAAGCACTCTTAAGGGGTGCAGGTATGATAGACTGCACTTAACCTACGATGCTGGCTGAACCTTGAACATTTTTAATGTCAGGGCTGGAATTGTGATGTTGTGGGTAAGGCCACCACCTGTGATGCTGGCATCCATAGGGTCACATGTCACAGCTGCTATACTTCAGATCAAGCTCCCTGCTAATGGCCTGGGAAGAGCAGAGGAAAATGGCACAAGTGTTTAGGCCCCTGCTACTGATGTAGGAGGCCTGAATGGAGCTCCAGGCTCCTGCCTTCAGTCTGGCCCAGTGCTTGCTTGCTGCAGAGATCTGGGATTGAACCAGTAGGTTGACGATGTCTGTCCCACTCTCTAACTCAGCCTTTCAAATACATAAATAAAACTTTAAACAATTCTAAATTTTGGTAAGTTCATTTAGAATTCTTTTTATTGGGGCCAGCACTGTGGCATAGTAGGTTAAGCCTCCACCTGCAGTGCTGGCATTTCATAAGAGCACTGGTTCAAAATGCCCTAGAAAAGCAGTGGAGGATGGCACAAATCCTTTGGCCACTGCACCCATGTGGGAGACTTGGATGAGGGTCCTGGCTCTTGGCTTCAGATCAGCAAGATCCAGCCATTGTAGCCCTCTGGGGAGGGAACCTGTGGATGGAGGACCTCTCTCTCTCTCTCTCTCTCTGGGGAGGGAACCTGTGGATGGAGGACCTCTCTCTCTCTCTCTCTCTCTCTCTCTGTTATTCTGCTTTGCAAATACTTAAATAAATATTAAAAATATTTCTTATCCTTGATAACTTGATTTTTTTTTTTTACTTTGAACTTTTATTTGGCAAAGCAACACTGCATAAACTGTGCAGTAACAAAATGACAGTTTACACAGAATGTTAAATTCATATACATTATCAGCAGCAAATTAGAAATAAACAAAAAACCACTAAGCTACAAATCCCCTATCACTTTTAGAGAGAATGAACAAACTCTGTCAGTTGTGTCCAATCTGAACAGCAGAGTCTATAGGACATCACCTGCCATCTTAAGTTTCAGGATTTACAGATGCCTAGTTGGAAGGTAACAAAGCAGTTGACTGTATCTACAACACGCTATTCTGTGACACCACCTCAAAAGCTTTAAAAGGAAAGCTCATCTCTACTTTCTTAGTAGCATCTAACAGATATCCAAATACCAAGAATCTTAACTTGTGAATGGTGGTGTTATCTGATACACAGAAGAAATTCAGAAATTCAGGTAATTCAGAATATCAGTAAATGGTTTTTGCTATAACAAAATGTGAAAACGAAAAGGGAAGGAAGATGGTTTTATTATGGTTACTCCTCCTTTTTAAAACTCCCAAAGAAAAATGAATAAAAGTTCTAATCAATTAAATAGAATTACTTCTTGCTGTTAGTAACCTCAGTTAACCCTATTGTTCCACAGTTGAAACCTGAAAAACTTACTTGAGCATTTAATTTGGAAAGCAACTCTAGTCCCAGTGATGGTACTGGACACCAACATACATAAAGATAACTATATCCTCATTACAGACTCAGTGGGGCACTCTGCTCAGAAAACACCTTTTATTGCATTAATTCTTGTTCCTCACAGTCAATTTCATCAGAGGCATCTGTGGAAATTTACAATAGGTTTGTAAGAGATCAAGGAGCCAGGAAAGTGAGGGTTTAGTTCAGGTAGGAGAGAGGGGAAAAGTCTGGAAACCAGGGTAGTATCCATACCACTCAGAGAGCAGGCCAAAACCACATGCAGCAAGCACTTTGAGCTGCTCTCCACCGCTTATCACCAGCAGCAAAGCAGAGGCAGAGAGCGTTATTTAAGAAAGAGAGGTCAATGTGGGATCATACTGAGCACCAGGAACCAGCTTACATGGAGGAGTATCTAGGCCTGGAAGCCTAGGGCGCGGGCTACAGCAAGCCCCCTCCTGGCAAGAGGTCAGGGGAAAGAGAAGGGCCAGACACATCATGTCCTAGGAGTTTAACCCACTTCCAAAGGGGAGTGGTTAATTAACCTGATTGGCTGGTTGGCAGGCACCCAGATGTGGCCAGGTAGGGGGATGAGGTCACCCAGGGGCGTGGCAAAGGCGTGGTCTTCCAGCTCACAAACCTAATCAATTTTAAGCTGTATGCCTGCCTGCTTCAACTCTGACTTTCAAATGAAATAAATATTTTAAAAATCCACTTACCAGCCACCTTCTCTTAACTTTAACACATACACGGGCCATGCAGTATGACAACAGAACACCACTTTCTTCTTAGAAATAGGATGGTAACTGTAAGCTGCTCAATCAGCCGCAACGCAACTCAAGGTGCTTTTTGGATGGAAATTAAATTGAACCACTCATATTTCACCACATGAGTACTCTTCCAAACCATATCCCCAATCTTCCTCACAGAGGGCTGAGGCAAAAATCTTGGAATCTTGTCTCCCACATTGAAGCAGGCAAGCATACGGGTAAAGATAGATTAGGTTTGTGAGCTGGAAGACCACACCTCTGCCACGCCCCTGTGTGGCCTCAGGCCCCTACCTGATGCCTTTTGCCACGCCCCTGTGTGGCCTCATTCCCCTACCTGCCCACACCTGGGTGCCCACCAGCCAAGCAGGTTAATTAACCACTCCCCTTTGGAAGTGGGTTAAAAGCCCAGCCAGGGTGTGGCCCCGGCTGCTCTTCTTCCTGGCCTCTTGCCAGGACAGGGCTTGCTGTAGCCCTGCACCTCCAGGGTGCATGGCCTTCTGGCCATGTGCTCTAGGCTTCCTGGCCTAGAGGCTCATCCATGTGGCTGGTTCCTGGTGCTTGGTATGAACCCTACTCACCTCTCTCCCTTAAATAGCTCTCACTCTCCTATGCATCTTTCTCACTAAATAAAAGCTTAAAACGTGCCATGCTGCCTCGTTTATCTGTACCGGTATTTAGAATTCTTCTCTAAATATTAGGCAAGAACCCTCTTGGGCTTATTAATATTGGGGATTTAGTCATAAGCCTGTGGTGAAATCGTATGGCACCCCAAATTCCGGTAGTACACGTGGCACCCCGGATAGCATTTCTAGGGAACTTTAAGGGGGGGCTACAATTTAGTGTGGATTTTATGGGGTCTTCTCCAGTTTCACACAAACCCAGTACCACAAAAAATGACCTAAGCCAGGTCCCAATTCCATAAACCCAAAGAGCAGAGACAGAAATTTCAGTCTCAGAGCTGTTGACTCCGTACACAAATGGAAGCCATTGTGCTAGTAGGTAGCTAATGCGCAGCAGGAAGAGAAAGGACAGCTGCTGGATGTCCCCAGAGTCCCAACCACCACATTAGCTCACAAGCTGCTCTGGGGATGGAGTACAAGTGGCCACTGCCCTCCTTACCAGCGTGAGAGGGTCAGGCCACTTGAAGAATATACCCCAGACCTCTGGGCTAGCTCACCAATGTGGTTACCGAGGGAATAGTCCAGCTCTTGATGCTCGCCGCTTCAATTCACCAAAGATGAGGCATGGCCAGAGGTAAAGGTTTATTGCAAGAAGGCAGCAGCAGCCTTGGGGAAAGAAAAAGAAGTTTCTCTCAATCCAAACAGGTGCTTTTCTACCAAACCACCCAGTACAGAGGATTTTTTAAAGAGACAGGGTGGGCCGGCGCCATGGCTCAACAGGCTAATCCTCCTCCTAGCGGTGCCAGCACACTGGGTTCTAGTCCTGGTCGGGGCGCCAGATTCTGTCCCGGTTGCACCTCTTCCAGGCCAGCTTTCTGCTGTGGCCAGGGAGTGCAGTGGAGGATGGCCCAAGTGCTTGGGCCCTGCACCCCATGGGAGACCATGACCAGCATGGTGTGCTGGCCACAGCATGCCGGCTGCAGCGGCCATTGGAAGATGAACCACCGGCAAAGGAAGACCTTTCTGTCTCTCTCTCTCACTGTCCACTCTGCCTGTCAAAAAAAATAAATAAATAAAGAGACAGGGTAATTGGAGGGTGAGGATTCAAAGAAAACAGTCTATTCACTTGACAATTATGCAGATTTTCAGGCTTTGTTCTGAGGCACATCCCACCACCCAGTCAGAGGAGTCCCTGGGTGTAACCCCAGGGGGCTTTCTGCCTCAGTTGGGGGAGGGGGGAAGGGTTCTTTGTCAGTTGGGGCAACAGCCTGCCATTCCTAATCATCTCCTTTTTTCAGTGGGCTTTTGAAATTCTAGTGTCTTCATTAAGGTAAACATTTGAAAAGGAAAAATGCATTTATTGTGGTTACAGGAGTACCATTCTGTTGGAGGAGGGTATTTGGGGGCTTATAAAGAGGTCATAAGGCAGGGGGGTGGCTGGTGTAAGGACTAGATGACCTAATGAGGAGTCCTTTTAAGAGTGGGCAAGACCTGTCTACTAGCAAGACAGTGAGTTTCTAGTTTTTTTTTTGTTTGTTTGTTTGTTTTTTGTTTTTTTGACAGGCAGAGTGGACAGTGAGAGAAAGAGACAGATAAAGGTCTTCCTTGGCCATTGGTTCACCCTCCAATGGCCGCCGTGGCTGGCGCACCGTCCTGATCTGAAGGCAGGAGCCAGGTGCTTCCCCTGGTCTCCCATGGGGTGCAGGGCCCAAGCACTTGGGCCATCCTCCACTGCCCCTCCCTGGCCACAGCAGAAAGCTGGCCTGGAAGAGGTGCAACCGGGACAGAATCCAGTGCCCTGACCGGGACTAGAACCCGGTGTGCTGGTTGCCGCAAGGCAGAGGATTAGCGTGTTGAGCCAAGGGGCCAGCCCAGTGAGTTTCTAGTTTTATCATGAGAATAGAAGGGAAGTTAACAATCCACCCTTCTAACCTAGTTTTACCAAGAGAATTTGCCTATTGCATAGTTCCCAAGGTTTTGGTTTTAACAAGAGCAGGCTAGACAAGATTATGATTCTGTCCTTCTGATGAGATTGTTAGCTGTTATTATTCTGCTCATCCAAATCGTGGTTAAAAAACTGCACTCCATTTTTCAGGTGTCCCTCTTTGGAGACCCCCTAGTGGCTGCTGTGGCAAGAGCTTTCTCATGTAAATAAATCTTGCTTTGCTCACTGCCTGTCCACATGGAAATTCCTTGTGAGACAGGCACCCAGGCACCTTCCTTCATCACCATTTTCGCCCCATTAATTTGGTGTGGTGATTCATGGCAGAGTTGCCAGTCTCTGGTTTCAGATGTCATGGCTTGTCGCTAGATCAATGACAGTGCTTAAGTTCTCTGATTCCTCCTGGTGGTCCTCAAACCTTCCAGCACCTGTGTCCTTCAGCTCTGTCTCAGCCTAACAGAGACCTGGGGCTCCCTTGCTCTCTTAAAAACCTACTGTAAATTTTGACAGATGCCCCTATGAAGTTGATTATGAGGAGGACTTAATAATAACTCAGATTTCTAAGGGTTGGGTGTCTACTTCTCACTGTTTCTACACACACACACACACACCCCACTCATGAACAAAATATTTCTCAGGTGCAAAATTAGGTAACGTTATCAGACTCAGTACCCTCCTTTGCACCAAGCAAACAGGTTTCTGCTGGTGTGCCTTTATTGGAGGGGCAGGGTTTTGTAGTGTAAAGTGCTGGGCTGCTTTCCCAGGCCTGCCTCTAAGGCTGCTGCATTCCTTCTGCAGAGCACATGTTTTGTTTCCCATGGCTGCTTTCACACACATAGGCTAATTTCTATCTTCCTGTCTAAAAATAGTATTAAGAGCATGAAAATCTTTTTTTTTAATTTATTTGACAGATAGAGTTAGTGAGAAAGACAGAGAGAAAGGTCTTCCTTCTGTTGGTTCACCCCCCGAAATGGCCGCTATGGCAGAAGCTACACCGATCCAAAGCTAGGAGCCTGGTGCTTCCTCCTGGTCTCCCATGTGGGTGCAGGGGCCCAAGCACCTGGACCATCCTCCATTGCCTTCCTGGGCCACAGCAGAGAGCTGGACTGGAAGAGGAGCTACCTGGACTAGAACCCAACACCCATATGAGATGCCCGCAGATGGAGGATTAGCCAAGTGAGCCATGGCACCGGCCCCATGAAAACCTTGAATAGAAGAATACCCTTAGAAACAAAAGCTGAAGGAATTGTCTGATTACATGAAAAAACTTAAACACATTAAGAAAAGACAGAAGAATCAAGTATCCTATAACCTAAGGCTTCTAAGATAAACAGTTTGAATGTCAGGTCACAGGAGTCAGAACTAAGGAGGAAGAAATACCTTACAGGAGATGCCTAGAAATTTGAAAAGAAAATCACCAATTAAGTAGAAACTACTAAAAGGAGAAACTGCATTAAAAATAGATTTCAAAATGAAACAGCAAGATTATTACAAATATGTATGTTACTGGAGGGAAGGCCATGGAAACTGTGGGTTCTTATCTTCACGCAAGAAAGAATTCAGGTGTGAGACAGAGGGCAGAGTGCTAAGGCTTTGTTGGGGACAGGGCATCCATCAGGATGGAAGGGACAGAAAGAGCGCCCAGTCGCTCAGACTGGGGAGAGTGAGGTTATGAAGTAGCACCTTGACAGTAGGGACTCCATTTTGGAGAACCTGAGACTCCATTCTGGGAAGGTGCCCCCCCACACCGTGAGACTCTGGTCTGAAACTATGATCTAAAACAGTTGAACAATAGCAGTCCACTACATCACACTTGGCAGAGCACAGAAACCCCCTACCATGATCGCTCAAGCTTGAAGTGAGTAGGCTACACCTGGGTTAATAATAAAAATGTAATTTGTCTATGTCCTACATATGATTAAACCAATACCTGGATTAATGTCAAGATTATAATTAAAATTGTTAAGATTGTAACTGGTATTGTCAAGATTATAATTGATACTAGTTTTGCATAGGTTTAAGTCAGCTTGACCCCAGTAACCGTGTATTCCCCCCCGATCCTAGCAACCATGTATTCCCCTCCCGATTTTGCAGTTTTTGCCTTTATAAACCTTTATAAACCTTTATAAACCCTACTCTCCTCCCCACCACTTCTCTCATCCCCTCGAACCCCATTCCTGTCCTGACTTCCTTGACTTTTCCTAACTACATTTCATCATCTCAGACACTCCTATTCCCAGAGCCCTGGATTGGGTCATTGGTGGTAGTGCTTCTAAAGCTCCCTCTTTTCCCACTGGATATGCAATAATTGAGGGGGCATCCTGATGTCACCTCCTCCTCTTCCCTGCATAGGGCCATAGAGGCCAGGCCCCTACCTCAAGGCACTACCTCCCAACAGGCCGAGTTATTAGCCTTGGTTCAAGCCTTCACCTTTGCCAAAGGAAAGACAGTCAATATATATACAGATTCCCGGTATGCCTATCATATCATGCACTCCAATGCCCAGATGTGGCAAGCCCAAGGGACCCCTATAATAAATGGCAAGCTGATTAAAGCTCTTCTTGATGCTGCCCAGTTGCCAACAAAAGCTGCTATTATTCACTGCAAAGGACACCAGAAAGGTAAACAATCCCTATCTGAAGCTAATAACAAGGCTGATCTGACAGCTAACACAGCGACCCTGAAGGAAGAAAAGAAATCTAAAATCTGTCCCTTTAATACTAGAAACTGCTTCACTTGTTTTCCTTTGGCTCCTTTTGTTATGCTTTCTCTGAACTGCTTTCTCTGAATAAAGAACCAAGAAAGTAACCTTAGTGTGACCCTCCCCTGTTCTCTCCCCTGCCCGGTTTCACTTGATTAATGCAGATGTAACAAGGGCTTGTACAACAGACTGCTTGTACCTGCTTTGTGCTACTAAGGAGTTATGGTTTATATTATCCCAAGATTTGGATTGCCTGCTTCCATCAGTCAGACAGTGGACCAGAGTTTACCTCTAAAATTACTCAAATAGTATCTGCCTCCCTTCATAGCTCATGGCATTTTCACATTCCCTATCGTCCCCCCTCCTCAGGCAAAGTAGAATGGATGAATGGAATTTTAGAACAGGCTCTAACTAAACTCTCCACCCAGGTTTACTTGGACTGGGTAAAACTCCTCCCTTTGGCTCTGTTAAGAATCAGATCTCTTCCCAAGAAGTCCTTAATGCTTAGCCCATTTGAAATTCCCTATGGAAGGCCTGTCCTTCTGTTACCGGAGAAATTGCAGGGTTCTTGTCTTCAGGCAAGAAAGAATTCAGGTGTGAGACAGAGAGTAGTGGGAGGTAAAATAGCAAGGTTTATTAGGAAGGGACATCTGTCGGGACGGATGGGCACCTCTCCTGACAGAGCCTGAGAGTCAGGGGAGGAGGAAGGAGGGAGGTTCCATGTTGAGTGGAGAGATTACACATGACCAGGCCAGGCGGGCGGCTCAGCAAAGATGCAGAGAGCTGGGGGTTTTTAAGGAGATGGGTCTTGCTTCCCCACCTCTGCTCCTCTTGGAACAAAGGGCTTTTTGGATGTAAATAGAAAAACTTCTCTTGAAGGTCTGAAACAAAGGACTTTATGGATGCAAATGTTAGCAGACAGGAGGAAGCCAGCAGGGTGTTTGAGATGCAGATACTGGGCTGCACCTGGGAGATTGTGGAAGCTTGTCAGGCAGAAGGGGTGGGAACCGCCACCTGGCAGGTTATCAGGTAGAAGGGGGCAGGGCAGGATGCGAACTCTGGGCTGCCCCTGAAACATTGTCATGATGACTTTGAGATGCAGATGCATCTCATGCTGGACATAGATGTCTTCTCTTTAGGCCTGTTACACACACATAAGCTCATAACTGACTTCTTACCTAACACTTCCACCCAGCTTCCCTCCTCTACAGAGCACTGAAGCTATTCCTCCTCCTCTGGCTTTCTCTCTTCTTACTGAAATGTGCTCTGACTTAGGGATGTATGCAGACACACACCTACCCAAACCACACTCTCTGCCTCCCGACTATATTCCTATCTTTCCACCTGGTGACTGGGTTTACCTAAAACAAAATGAGGCTGCTCTAAAAACAAAGTGGAGTGGGCCCTACCAGGTGATATTGACTACCCCCACCGCAGCCAAACTCAAAGGGCACCCTCCCTGGGTGCATTTTACTTCATTAAAACTAGTTACCTCTCCCTCATAAGAGTCCACCCCCACAGGACCCACCTCGCTCAGGTCGACATACTAACACGATGCATTTACAAGGTAACTCTGCCTCATTTTGGCCGTTGTTTCCACCATGGGCCATGGCTCTAGTGTCTCCTTTTGCCCTCATAATCATCGTGCTCCTATTTCTGCCATGCATAATTAATCCATTCCAAAGGTTCTTGCAGGAACAAATAACTGCTCTATCTCAAGCCAACTCACAGGAGCAATGCAAGACTGCTCTTCTCCAATCAATCTGATCCCAAGTATAGGTCACTGCTCAAGTCCTGGCTCCATGGCTAAGCCCCCTCTCAGCAGGAAGTAGCCAGACAGAAATTGGCACCCCTCTCCTTATCTGTACTCAGAGTCAGGATTGATGGAACAATGACAGAAGCCTCAGGTATTCTCCCTCATTGCCCACAATAGGTAAACACTGGAATGTATTCCTTGTCCTTGAAACTCAACTGGATTTCATACCCTATTGCCTTCATACTCCACTCCTTACAGCCACCTGAAAGACCAGCTGCTCTCAACACCTTCAGGAACACCAGTTCCAGGAATTCCCCTCTGCCTGCTGGCCCCTACCCAAAATATAAAAAGGCCCAGCCCCTGGGGTTGGGGCCTTCTGTCCCGTGCTCCACTAGTGTGCATGTGGGCAGTTGATCACCCACCTCTACAGACTTATTTTCTCTGAATAAGTTCAGTCTGGCTGTAAATTTGTACACTGCCCCCTCTCTATTCTGCACCTCTTTCCCTAACATTTTGGTGTCCTGTGTGGGGAAGCAAAAATCGGCAACTCTTTTCCTAACAATTACCAATGCTCAATTTTGAGAAACTCATTTAGAAGTAATTTCCTTCTAATCTCAGCCAAAGTAATCTCACACAAAATTATCTGCTACAAATCTTCTGTAACATTCTTATATTACCTAAGTCCGCTCATAACCAGCAGCCACAGGCTGAGAGCTGATGCAGGGAGACAGCCTCACACCCCTAGGAAGAGCTGTGCTAAGAGGACTGGCTTGTGGACTTGGTGACCTGCTTTCTAGCTGAGGGGAATTCTGTGATCCAGGAGGAGAAAGAAGGGACAGGGATCCCAAACTCACAGCTTCTCCCCCAATGCCGTGTATGAAGTCTGGATTCTCCCTGAGGACCCACGAACCCTAACCACACAATTTGGAAAAATACAGAGCTCTAGGGCTGAGCCAAAGTCACCACATTCAGGAATGAAACAAGATATCCAGGGTCCCATGCCAGCTGCCGTCTTGCAAGCCAGAAGCACCTGGCCCCCACACACTCACCTCATTCCAGATTCTGAGCTGCCCAGGCATCCTTCTGAGGGCTCTTGTACTGGGAGAAGTGCACAGAGAGGGAAGGGCTGAGCATCGTGGCACCTCCATGAGCATCAGACTGGAGAAGCTGTTTAGCAGCATACAGAAAGAGACCTCACTCCCATGAGTCTGATTGGACAGCTTGCTGAGCCAGTGAGCAGGCAGCACATCAGATGATGCAGCCAATCAGAGTCACACCTACCAGATTGCCCTGAGGGGTTGGGGGGAGGGGTGCAGTTCATCCAGGCTGTGGCTGGTGGGGGAAGTGAGGGTTGAGTCTTGGGCTCAGGTCTGGTGGTGCTCACGGGGGGCCTAGCTATCCTAAGAGCCAGGGCTGCTGTCACCTTCCTGCTGACCCAACCACACAAGATTGGAGACCCTCCCTCCACTGTCTGTGATCCTGCTGGGAGCTTAGGACCTGGAGCTTCCAATAACCTCCTTCACAAGGGATGCAAGTCACTCACAATTTACTGAATGTTGAGCTTTTCATCCTCTTCATGTTGTTGGCTTAATTTCCTTTTAGGTTTTCAATTTTTTTTTATGATTAAAAAATATTTGCTGGCTCCACAGCTCACTAGGCCTGCAGCACTGGTACTCCGGGTTCTAGTCCCAGTTGGGGCACTGGTTCTGTCCTGGTTGCTCCTCTTCCTGTCCAGCTCTCTGCTGTGGCCCAGGAAGGCAGTGGAGGATGGCCCAAGTGCTTGGGCCCTACACCCACATGGGAGACCAGGAGGAGGCACCTGGCTCCTAGCTTCAGATCAGCACAGCACACTGGCTATGGTGGCCATTTGGGGGGTGAACCAATGGAAGGAAGGCCTTTCTCTCTCTCTCTCTCTCACTAAGTCTGCCTGTCAAAAAAAAAAGAAAGAAAGAAAGAAAATATCTAAAGGTATTCTATAGAGGTTTTCTAGTCTGTATTGTATCCTTTAAAATGGCTTTCTATTTTTTCCTGCTGCTCCATGGGAAGCCAGTTGACCTATATTGATCTTGTACTCACTCATATCACTTAATTCTCTTAGCTTAAATTTTGTTTTGCATTGCCTCTGTAGATTGTAGAGTGATCCACATATATTGAAAATTTTGTTGCTTAAAAATTGAATCTGGGGCTGGCACCATGGTGCAGTGGGTTAATCCTCCACCTGTGGTGCCAGAATTCCATGTCCCGGCTGCTCCTCTTCCAGTCCAGCTCTCTGCTATGGCCTGGGAAAACAGTAGAAGATGGCCCAAGTGCTTGGGCCCCTGTACCCATGTGGGAGACCAGGAAGAAGCTCATGCTCCTGGTTTCAGATAAGCCCATCTCCAGCCATTGCAACCATTTGGGGAGTAAACCAATGGAAGGAAGAGTTTTCTCTCTGTCTCTTCCTCTCTCAGTCTGTAACTCTACCTCTCAAATAAATAAACCTTAAACATAAATTAATTAATCCTTTTACTTAATGCTTCCATTTTTTGTTTCACTTTCCTAACTACACTTCCAGTACAATGTTGGAGAACGAGAATTTAAGGAGTCAGCTTTGGGTAAACTCCCAGGAAAAGAGGTGTTTTTTTTTTTTTAAGATTTTATTTTATTTATTCCAAAGTCAGAGTTACACACACACACAGAGAAGTAGAGGCAGAGGGAGAGAGAAAGCGAGAGAGAGAGAGAGAGAGGTCTTCCATCTGCTGGTTCACTCCCTGGTTGGACTCAATGGCCAGAGCTATGTTGATCCAAAGCCAGGAGCCAGGAACTTCTGTGTCTCCTACATGAGGACAGAAGCTCAAGGGCTTGGGCCATCTTCCACTGCATTCCCAGGCAACAGCAGAGAGCTGAATCAGAAGTGGAGCAGCTGGGATTTCAACTGACACCCATATGGGATGCTGGTGCTGGCCCCAAGAGCTTTCAACGTCATGTTATTTATACTGGTTGCTATAGGTTCATCATAGACAATTTTAATTATAATAAAAAAATTCTGATATTTTACTTCTCTGCTTACAGGGTTTTTTTTTTTTTTTAAAGGCCAGATGCTGAATTTAATCAAATGCTTCCTAGCATTTAATTTAAATAATCACGTGATTTTTCTCCTTGAATTTTTATGATTTATTTGGAAGGCATACTGACAGAGAATTTGATCCATTGGTTCATGTCCCAAATGATCACAACAACCAAGCTAGGCTAAGCTGAAGCCAAAAGTCAGGAACACCAACTAGGTCTCACACATGAGTGTCAGAGACTCAAGTATTTGGGTCATTTTCTGCTTTCCTAGGTACAACAGCAGGGAACTGGGCAAAATGTCAATCATTCAGGATTCAAACCACTCTGATATGGGACTCCAACATCGCAACTGGCATCACAACTGGCATCACTGTGCCACAAGGGCAGCCATTGATTTTGAGTGTTTTTCTTTTTTAGGAAATAGCTTGATTGACCAGATTTGTATATACTTGAAAGGCAGTTATGAACACACACACACACACACAGAAAGAGAGAGAGGATGAATCTATCAGTGATGGCTAAGTCTGGGACAGGTTGAAGCAGGAGTCTTGACCTCCATCTGGGTCTCCACAAGGGTGCAGAGGGCCAAAGCCTTAGGTCATCTTTCACTGCATTCTCAGGCCTATTAGCAGGGAACTAGATCAGAAGTGCAGAAGGGGCTGGCGCTGTGGTGTAGCAGGTAAAACCACTGCCTGCAGTGCCAGCTTCCCAAATGGATTCCAGTTTGAGTTCCAGCTGCTCCATTACTGATCCAGCTCTCTGCTGAAGTCTGGGAAAGCAGTAGAAAGTGATCCAAGTCCTTGGGCCCCTGCACCCATGTGGGAGACCCAGAGAAAGCTCCTGGCTCCTGAATTAGCTCAGACCCAACCATTGCGGCCGTCTGGGGAGTGAACTAATGGATGGAAGACCTCTTTCTCTCTCTCTCTGACTCTGTCTCTCTGTAGCTCTGCCTTTCAAATAAATAAATACATCTTAAAAAATAAAGAAATACAGCAGTTAGTACACGAAGCCGTGCCCATGTAAGATGTCATCCTTGCAGGCAGTGGCCCCAAGAGATATTTTTAATAACTGTAATGCTTGATATCTTAAGACTATTTCAATAGGTAAACACACACATAAATGGCATGCATCCCAGGGTTCATCCTTACCGTTTGGGTAGGGGCTAAACACCAAGGACTCCTCAGCACCTCAACTCAGAACCACTCTCAGTGGGCTTATACATTACACTAAAGAATAAACTTGCGCCGGCGCCGCGGCTCACTAGGCTAATCCTCCGCCTTGCGGCGCCGGCACACCGGGTTCTAGTCCCGGTCGGGGCACCGATCCTGTCCCGGTTGCCCCTCTTCCAGGCCAGCTCTCTGCTGTGGCCAGGGAGTGCAGTGGAGGATGGCCCAAGTCCTTGGGCCCTGCACCCCATGGGAGACCAGGATAAGCACCTGGCTCCTGCCATCGGATCAGCGCGGTGCGCCGGCCGCAGCGCGCTACCGCGGCGGCCATTGGAGGGTGAACCAACGGCAAAAGGAAGACCTTTCTCTCTGTCTCTCTCTCACTATCCACTCTGCCTGTCAAAAAAAAAAAAATAAAAAAATTAAAAAAAAAAAAAAAAAGAATAAACTTGCTTTAAGTGTTCCACAAATAAAAATCAACAAAATGTGGCAATTGAACTCTCTAGGGAGCAACAGTGATGATGCAGTAAAACTGCCATCCAGTGAAGTATTGGCGCCTGTCTGTGGGGTCTTGTACCTACTCATGTGGGTTAAGGGAGCACAGGGAGGCTGAGGAGACTTCAGCTGACAAAACCTGTCCTTTGGAGGTTCAGAAAAGGGAGCAGCAGCATCTTTCTGTAACTTGGGGTCCCAGCAGGGAAATCTTGTGATGTTTCCTCCCAGTAGCCCAGGGGCTGCTTCTCTCCTCCAGAGTCAGGCCCCAGACTCCAGGTCTCTACAACATTTAAATGTTCTTTTGCACCCCCAGCCAGTGCTGAAGTCTTCTATGACCCCTTGCTAGCTGACAGCAGCTGTCATTTCAGCATCCCTTGTGACCTGGAGGATGGATGGGCTCTTGTGGCAACAGTGTCCTGTTCAAAACTGAATCTCAGAGGAAACAGGTTTGGAGGAGTGGTATCTCGGTTTCAGAATATGAGGAACACTGTCAACATGTTAAGGTACTGTACTGTCTGACACATATAACACCCCTTGACAAATACTTGCTATCCAAGGAGAACTCTCGAAACTTCTGGGGGGTGGGAGAATGCTGTTGTGGCATAGTGGGTTAAGCCACTTCCTGTGATGCCAGCATTCCCATGTGGGTGCCAATTTGAGTCTTGGATGCTCCATTCTGATTCAGCTCCATGCTAGTGTGGCGTGTGGGAGATCTGGATGAAGCTCCTTGTTCAGGCTTCAGTTTGGCCCAATCCTGGATTTTGCAGGGATTTGTGGAGTGAACCAGTGCAAGGAAGGTCTCTCTCTGTCTCATCTCTCTCTCTCTCTCTCTCTCTCTCTCTCTCTCTGTAACTCTGTGTTTCAAATAAGTAAATTTTTAAAAAGGACATTAAAAAAAACCTGCCAAATATTCTACATGCTGGGCACAGGCCCAGCTCCCAATGTCTTGGTTCCCCTTCATTGTAGCATTGTTATCACACCATTGCATTTGTTAGCTAGATGATTTCACAGACACAATCAGGAAGATACAGATTTCATTTAAAAAAATATTTATTTATGTATTTATTTGAAAGGCAGAATGGCTGGCATTGTGGAGTAATGGGGAAAGCCACTGCCTGTGATGCTGGCATGCCATATGTTTATGTTCTGGCTGCTCCATTCCAATCCAGCTCCCTGCTAATTGTCTGGAAAAAGCAACAGAGGATGGCACAAGTGTTTGAGCCCCAACCACTCACATGGAGACTAGACGAATCTCCAAACTCATGGCTTTAGCCTGAACCAGCACCAGCCATTGTAGCCATCTGGAGGGAGGGAACAAGCAGATGGAAGATTTCTCCCTCTGTATCTCTCCCTCTCTCTGTGGAACTCTGACTTTCAAAAGAAACAAATAAATATTTTAAAAATTAAAAAAGGGTGAGTGATACAGAAGGAGAGAGACAGAGAGATATAGTTGAGAGAGAGAGAGAGAGAGAGAGAGAGAGATCTTCAATCTACTAATCTACTATTCAAATGGCCACAGTATCTGAGGCTGAGCTAGGACAAATCCAGGAGCCTGCAACTCCATTCAGGTCTCCCATGTGAGTGTAGGGGCCAAAGTACTTAGGTGATGACTCCAGTGCTTTCCCACATGTATTAACAGGGAGTTGGATTGGAAGAAGAGAAATAAGGACTCAAATGAATGCTCATACAAGATGCTGGTATTGCAGGTTGTGGCTGAACATTTGCACCACAGTGCTGAACATGGTTTTCACAGATTTCTGTTGGTCACTGTGGATGTCACGTAGAAAGCATATTTTCTTGGAAGCAAGCAGTTAGACGGTTGCTCCAAAGACACCATGCTAATCTGTCATACAGATCTACATGTACTAGAAATCTCACATTGAGTATGCACACTGTCACCAAATGTCAGACAATAGTAACATTTACTATGACAGTTTAGAGTGTGAACCAAACTTTGAAAAGTTGGTGGATGTTGGTGAAGCATGAAGACCTGCATAGTAGACATTCCTGTAATTTCAGTAGTTGTCTAAGAAAGATACTTGCTTACAACAGCTTGAATTAGAGCATCTCCCTGAGTCTTATCCTTCTGTTGAAAGGATTCTGGGATGCAGCATTGACATCATTGCTGAGGGTTTGCAATATGCTTAGTGTCTTGATCTATAAATATGCGCATCTCCGCTGAATGGTGTGTGACTTGTCTGTGGGCTTTTTGTTGGGTCAGTCCATGTTGGGCTGTTTTGTTGCACTGGAGCTTACCCATGTCATGCAAAAGCTGGACGTGATAAGTGATATCACATGGAGGCTGCTAAAGTAGCATGTGTGGCACTTTTCCTGCATCAAGTCAAAAGCCTATGCCCTCATTTACACCATGAGGAGAGTTAGAGACAGTGGGAGGATGTTAATAGGTGAGAAAACAAGAGCCCTGGGAACAGACCATCCAGAGAGGGGAGCACAAGAAGGAGACTAATATGTGAAAGAGCCTGAGACACTGGAACATTTGGAAGAAAAGACAAGCAAAGAAACAACCTGAGATGTGTTAAATATCCTCCAAGAACAAATCTGACTGAAACCTACATTTGTTCTCCGGAAAATAGACTTTTCTTCACCTTCCACTGCAGTTTAGCTCACAGGTTCCAGTGCAAATCTACAATAGGAAATAATCATCGAGAACATGAACATAAAACTCACTTGCTGGGACTGGCATTGTGGTACAGCACATTAAACTATCACTTATGATGCCTGCATCCCCTATCAGAGTGCCAACTTGAATTCTAGCTGTGTTCTTTCTGATCCAATCTCCTAACCTGTGCCTAGGAATTCGCAGATAATGGCCTGATTACTTGACTCCTTGCCACCCACATGAAATACTCAGATGGGGTTCTTGACTTCTGGCTTCAGTCTGGCCCAGGTTCAACTGTTGAAGCCATTTAGGAGAGGGAACCAGTGAATGGAAATCTCTCTCTTTATCCCTCCCCTGTGTATGTGTATCTCCCTTCTCACTCTGCCTTTCAGCAAAATAAATGAATCTCTAAAATATCTCCCTTCAGGATCAAGCATCTGGGGGATATTACACTTTAGGAAGAAGTGGATTGATTTGTTCAGAGTACTCAAAGCAGTTTCTTTTTTTTTTCTTTTTTGACAGGCAGAGTGGACAGTGAGAGAAAGAGACAGAGAGAAAGGTCTTCCTTTGCCATTGGTTCACCCTCCAATGGCTGCTGTGGCTGGTGCACCACGCCTACTCAAAGGCAGGAGCCAGGTGCTTATGCTGGTCTCCCATGGGGTGCAGGGCCCAAGCACTTGGGCCATCCTCCACTGTACTCCCTGGCCACAGCAGAGAGCTGGCCTGGAAGAGGGGCAACCAGGACAGTATCCGGTGCCCTGAACAGGACTAGAACCCAGTGTGCCGGCACTGCAAGGTGGAGGATTAGCCTATTGAGCTGCGGTGCCGACCCTCAAAGCAGTTTCTTTATATCCCCATTCTTTGTACATACTTATGTTTTTATAGTACTTATTATAGCATCAGTGTGAATTTTCATTCATTTTCTCAAATCTAGTGTGTGACCTATTAAAAAGCAGCCTTCCTGATTGTGTGTCTTTTTGCTGCTCCATCCCAAATACTTAGAATAGTGTCTAGTGACTGACATGTGAAGATCATTTGTTGAATGAACAAACTGAACTATTTACTAAATGTTAATGAAGGAGCTTATGTGCAATCATTCCATTTATAAAATAAAGCTCAGCCGACTATGAAATGTTTATATTGTATAGAAAATATATATGAATTTGCAATCTGCCTTTGAACTCAGTCATAAGCATCAGCATCCTGGTCTCCTTAATTTGTTGTGGGCAGTAAGAAGACTTCTGCCTGCTCTGTTTAAAGATCCCCATGGTTCTCAGTGTTCAGAGAGCTTTTCTGCTGGTGACCTTCCATGTCCACCTGGTTTCTCTTTGTACCAAGCCTGGACTTGAGGATTGTGATTGTGGCTATGGATCCCAGGTCAAAACTCAAAATGTACCCACTGAAATATTCTCTGATTTCCTTTTTGATTTCCTCTTCAAGCCAATGGCTGTTTGACACTGTGTGGATTGACATCCACATATGTGTGACTTTTCCCATTTTTCTGGAATTGATTTCTGTTTTTATTCTATTAGAGTTATGAAAGACAATGATATGACTCCAATTTTCTAAATGTTGTTGATGCATATTTTCTGAATTAACAGATGATCCCACCTGGAGACTTTAGACAGCTGTTGAGAAGAACACATGTTCTGCCTCTGCCAGGTAGAATGCTCTCTGTGTAACTGTTAGGAAAAGTTGATTTATAATATTGTTCAAATCTACCATTCTTTACTGATTTCCCACCTAGGTATTCTATTCTGTGTTGAAAGTGGAGTATTGATATGTTCTGCTTGTTCCCTTGCTGTTTATCTCTTCAGAGCTGTCAACATTTGCTTATATATTCTGATGATCTGAGGTTGGGTATGCATGTTGTTCAACCTAGAAAAGTACACAGAGGAACACGCAAGAATATCAAGAATAATATGGAAACAAAATGAGGAATTCAAAAAACACATAGAACAATGAAGAAGAATCAATCGATTTTCAAGATGTAGAAAATGGTGAATAAAAAGAAAAAAATCAAATAGAAAACTTTTACTCCAAGGAACACAACAGAAGAAATATTTTGTTATGCAGAAATGGGGTTGGACTTGTATGATCCTCCAGCTTTGATGCATTTCCCTGGCACAAATCCATGTCTTCTACTGAGAGCATCATTCCAGGACTTCTTCAGGGAGGGATCCATCCCACCTGTCAGTGCAAGTGGTAAGTGAGGATAGAACTAGCTCCTGCTGCAGGGGCAAGGGTCATGCTTGTTCTTCCTGCTGTGGCATTGTTGGTGCATGAGGAGTTGGGGCTCAGGGGTGCACATTTTAGGAGGGAATGTATAGGGCCCAGGATTTAGCCCTGGCTATGGACATCTCTGTGTTCAGCTCAAGGCACACCTGCTTCCACCTAAGTGTAAGATGCCCAGTGGTGACCACATTATGTTTCCCTCAAACACAGCCAGGAGGGAGGGAACCCAGGCCACACCCACACAGAACATGGCTTCTGCACTCTGTCATCAGTGTCTTTAGTGAGAGAGGATTGCATCTGATTCTTATTTCAAAAAAAAAATGACATAGCAACTCAGCAAAATGGAATCAGGGATGTTACTATTTTGAAAATGGGCAAATATAAGCGATTATACAAAATTAATAAGTATTAACTGCACTTCTGAGAAAGCATAACATTAACTTTTATGAGATGTGTATTTGGCCACTTTTCAAATCAACTTTTTTTTTAAAAGAGCTGTGTTGTTTATTTGAAAGGCAGAGTTAGAGAAAGAGAGGTAGACAGAAAGAGATCTTCATCTGCTGGTTCACTCCCCAAATGCCCAGAGTGGGCTGAGCTAGGCCAATCTGAATCCAGGAGCCAGGGGTTTCTTCCAGGTCCCCCATGTGGGTGAAGGGGCCCAAGTATTTGGGCCATCTTCCTCTGCTTTCCCAGGCACATTAGCAGAGAGTTGGATGCGAAGTGGAGCACCCAGGACTTGAACCGGCACCCTTGTGGGATGCTGACATTGCAGGCCAGGGCTTTAACCTGTTGTGCCACAGCTCTAGCCCCCATTTGACCACTTTTAAAATGTACTGTTAGTGTGGTCCTGACCAAAAAAAAATATAGCTGATGAATTTTATCATCTTAAGTATTTCTGAGTGTATGGTTGAGTAGTATTGAGCATATGCACATTGCTGTGGGACCAATATTCAGAACTGTTTTTCCTTATGAGACTGAAACTCTCTACCCATTGAATGAAAGTTTTTTTTATCATTTCACCACCTCCAGATCCCAGCAATTGCCATTCTACTTGCCATTGCCCAGACTATGGAGTCTTTAGGAGGTATGGTGATATTTCAGGGTCACATAACTGAGAGGGTAGAGGGACCCTCCTGGATCTCAGTTTGTCTCTGCAAAGCTGGGTTCGGATTATACCTGGAAACTCCCTGGGGTTTTCAGATTGGGCAATGTGGCATATATGTGTGTGACTATGGACATGGCATGAGGCAGATGGAGGATGAGACTTTGGAGAGGTCTTTTCTGCTGAGGAATCCCATGAAAGAGGATCCCAAGAAATGAAATCAATTTCTTGAGGAAAGTCTACAATAGGACCTGGAACTCAGGGTGTCTAAGCTTTCTTCGCTGAAGCCCCACTAGAGAAAGCCATCTGTTCTGCTGCTTTGTCCTGACTTTCCAGGGGCCCAGACTCAAGATTTCCTGGATGTGAATACTTTATAACTGAGATATTGACTCAGCTCTTGCTATTGACACCTCGGGCATTTGGGCAGGAAGCATCCCATGGTGACATGGGTTGTCCCGAAGAAGGAAACTCTAGGCAAGGTCACCACTCTGATCCCATTTGGGCATTGCAACACTACTTCCCCTTTTGTGGGTATTTTTTGGGAGCCTCATGTAGGGTGTCCTGTCCCATCTAGGAACAATTTATTGGAAGAATTAAAATCTGGGTCAGCCTGTTAGGCCTGCAATCTAGGTCATGACGGCAGAATGGGAAGAGGAATGTTGTGCTGGCACTCATGTTTTATGTGAATCCTAAGCTAGAGAAATGTTCACACAGAAATCTCTGCTCCACCTTGCTAACAGAAAGTTACCTGGAACAGAAAGAGTATTAATAGCCAGATGGGGTTAGGATACCTCCAGACCTGGCTTTAGAACCACTGCAGGAAGTTGAAAATGTATTTAACGGAGTCATACACTTCTCCCTGGGTGATGGGCAATTTCACCACACTGACAATGAAGCCCAATGCTGATTCACCTTGAGTGCAAATGCAGAGGGATCTTCATAACCATGGCCAGTAATGGCCAATAAGACCTCCTGCTCCTGTTCTTTAAAAACAAACAAACAAAAAACCCAGGTGCATAATTTGATGAAGATAGAAAGATTTTCAGCTACATGTCCAGTGTCGGTGGTAATGTAAAATGATGCAACCACCACAGAAAACAGTTTGTTCTTCATTACATTGAAAATAAAATTTTTATATGATCTGATAATCTCAGTTCTGATTATATATCTAAAGTTATTTAAAGTTCAATATAAATAAGGTATTAGCACTATTTGCCACAGCATAATTCACTGTAGCCAAGACTTCTAGTGTGGCCTGCACTCAACAGTGGAAAGTTATGCAGGCACAGAAGAAAAGAAAATTCTATGCCATGGATGAACAGTGAGGTTATTTTCCTAAGTGAAATTAGCCACAACTATCAGTCCCCCAAGGACAAGGTTTCCAACATATGAAGTATTTAAAGTAGTCAGAGAGGCCAGTGCTGTAGTGCAGTAGTTTAAAGCCCCACCTGCAGTGTCGGCAATCCATATGGGTGCCTATTCAATTCCTGGCTATTCCACTTCTGACCCAGCTCTCTGTTATGGCCTGGGGAAGCAGTAGAAGATGGCCCAAGTCCTTGGTCCCCTGCACCTGTGTGGGAGATCTGGAAGAAGCTTCCAGAGCTCCTGGCTCCTGGCTTCAGATTGGCTCAGCTCTAGCTGTTGTGGTCATTTGGGGAGTGAACCAGTGGATGGAAGATCGCTCTCTGGCTCCACCTCTCTCTGTAACTCTTTCAATTAAATAAAATAAATCTTTTTTAAAAAATAGAATATGAGAAGCATAAAGTAGAAGGGTAGTTATGGATGGTGGGGGGGTATGCTATTCAGTAGAAATGGAATTTTTAGATGAAAAAATCCTAGAGATCTGGTGTGTGTGTGTAGACACATGTACATGTCACTTACCTTAGAGTGACATCTGTGCTTGTGAGATACAGTACTCAAGCCCTCTTCTACCTGACCTTGTATAAGAAAAGGGCTCCCCCTCTTGGTCTTTGGTCACTCTTCAGGTGCTTGTGAGTAGGATTGGTGGCAAGCTATTCCAAAATATGTGGAGATTCATGATTAGAGTCATCTAGGAATACTGGGAAAGACTGCAATGCAATATCTCCTCTCTCCCCAGCTTGGTCTCCTTAGTTTCTACACTGTATTTTGGTGAGAATACAAGAAGATACACCAATCTCTGATGAGTTTATGACAATACAATTGAAATAGAATCCTATGAATGGATCTTCCTTTACAGAAAAGTCTCATCTTGGCCTGAGACTTCTAAATGCATCCAACAATATTAGTTCCAGTTTTATTTATTTTATTTTATTTGTTTAAAGATTTATTGACTTATTTGAAAATCAGAGTTACATAGAGAGGCAGAGAGAGAGACAGAGAGACAGAGAGAGAGGTCTTCCTCTGATGGTTTCCTCCCCTATTGGCTGCGACAGCCAGAACTGAACCAATCTGAAGCCAGGAGCTAGGAGCTTCTTTCAGTTCTCCTACATGGGTGCAGGGGCTCAAGGACTTGGGCCATCTTCCACTGCCTTCCCATGCCACAGCAGAAAGCTGGACTGGAAGAGGAGCAACCAGGACAGAATCCAGCACCCCAACCAGGACTAGAACCTGGGGTGCCAGCGCCGCAGGTGGAAGATTAACCAAATGAGCTGTGGTGCTGGCCCCCCAGGCAGGTTTGTAAAGATGGCCAAATGTGACTGTGGAGAATAAGATTTCTGCCAAAGCAAAGACATTTTCTTCCTAGTACACAGTGTGTGGCTGCTAAACATGTTCGAGAGAATCCTTGGAGTTAGATGAACACATGCATGAGCTGTACAATATGTGGTTGTAATCCTTTTTATTTTAATTATTTTTTTTTCTCACAGACATAGTGAAAGAGAGAGACAGGGAGAAAGGTCTTCCTTCCATTGGTTCACACCCAAATAGCTGCTGTGGCTGGTGCTGCAAAGATCCTAAGCCAGGAGCCAGGTGCATCCTTCTGGTCTCCCATGGGTGCAGGGCCCAAGTACTTGGGCCATCCTCCACTACACTCATGGAACACAGCAGAAAGCTGGACTACAGGAGGAGCAACCAGGACAGAATCTGGCCACAGACATGGACTAGAACCCATGGTGCCAGCGCTACAGGTGCCTCCTCTGGCAGTTAACCGAAGGGTTGGCACCAGCTGCGCCTCAGCAGCCAGCCTCCCTCCCTCCCTCCCTCCCTGCCTCCCTCTGGTCGGGCACTGCAAGTCTAATACTTGCAGTGGCTTGTCGGGCGGGTCCGACGCACGGTGGGTGAGTGGGGAGGGCTGCTGCTGGCACACACCCACTCCTGAAGCCCACTGGGGTACGGTCCAAGGGCGAAGAGCTCGGAGCTCGGGCACGGGGGCTGTCAAGGCAGGGCCTCCCGAGGGTGGACCGATACGCCCCAGGGGCCTTCCAGTGTTGCCTAAAGGCCCGGGGGGGCTCACCCTCTTGCGTGCCCCAGCACCTGCTGGGTTCCTGCCACCACCCTTGGGCCGGGATGAGGTGCCACCTTGTGCGTGGAAGCCCCACCCACAGGCAAGAAGCCCACAAGGCCCGCGGGCGCGCCCGAACCTGCAGCCCCGCTACAGCCCCAGGGAACGGGATGTCTGAGTGGGCAGCCCCCACTGCCCAAGCCTCCGCTGCCAGTTCCCCGAAGGGCTGGTGGCGGCTGCGCCTCAGCAGCCAGACTCCCTCCCTCCATCCCTCCCTCCCTGCCTCCCTCTGGTCGGGCACTGCAAGTCTAATACTTGCAGTGGCTTGTCGGGCGGGTCCGACGCACGGTGGGTGAGTGGGGAGGGCTGCTGCTGGCACACACCCACTCCTGAAGCCCACTGGGGTACGGTCCAAGGGCGAAGAGCTCGGAGCTCGGGCACGGGGGCTGTCCCAGCAGGGCATCCCGAGGGTGGACCGATATGCCCCAGGGGCCTTCAAGTGTTGCCTAAAGGCCCGGGGGGGCTCACCCTCTTGCGTGCCCCAGCACCTGCTGGGTTCCTGCCACCACCCTTGGGCCGGGATGAGGTGCCACCTTGTGCGTGGAAGCCCCACCCACAGGCAAGAAGCCCACAAGACCCGCGGGCGCGCCCGAACCTGCAGCCCCGCTACAGCCCCAGGGAACGGGATGTCTGAGTGGGCAGCCCCCACTGCCCAAGCCTCCGCTGCCAGTTCCCCGAGGGGCTGGTGGCGGCTGCGCCTCAGCAGCCAGACTCCCTCCCTCCCGCCCTCCCTCCCTCCCTGCCTCCCTCTGGTCGGGCACTGCAAGCCACACAGCCACTTGTGTCCCCTGTGTCCTCCCTGGAGGCCGCACCGCGTTTTGGGTTTTGGCGCGGACGGGCCCCTCTCGGCTTCCGTAGTCCATTAGCCCCGGAGCCTGCCAGACCCCTGGCCCCAGAGGCGGGCCCTGCTGAGTCCCCGAGCGCCTCCTGAGTTCCTGCCACCACCCTTGGGCCGGGATGAGGTGCCACCTTGTGCGTAGAAGCCCTGCACACAGGCAAGAAGCCCCCCAGGCCCGCGGGCGCGCCCGACCCTGGAGCCCCCTGGCTGGCTGCAGCCACAGGGAACGGGGGTTCTGAGTTGGCAGCCCCCATTCCCGAAGCATCCACGGGCAGTTCCCCGAAGGGCTGACACCGGCTGCGCCTCAGCAGCCGGACAACCTCCCTCCCTCTGGTCGGGCACTGCAAGCCACACAGCCACTTGTGTCCCCTGTGTCCCTGGAGGCCGCAGCGCGTTTTGGGTTTTGGCGCGGACGGGCCGCTCTCGGTTTCCGTAGTCCATTTGCCCCCGGAGCCTGTCAGACCCCTGGCCCCATGGGCGGGCCCTGCTGAGTCCCCAAGCGCCTCCTGGGTTCCTACCACCACCCTTGGGCCGGGATGAAGTGCCACCTTGTGCGTAGAAGCCCTGCACACAGGCAAGAAGCCCCCCAGGCCCGCGGGCGCGCCCGACCCTGGAGCCCCCTGGCTGGCTGCAGCCACAGGGAACGGGGGTTCTGAGTTGGCAGCCCCCATTCCCGAAGCATCCACGGGCAGTTCCCCGAAGGGCTGACACCGACTGCGCCTCAGCAGCCAGACAACCTCCCTCCCTCTGGTCGGGCACTGCAAGCCACACAGCCACTTGTGTCCCCTGTGTCCCTGGAGGCCGCAGCGTGTTTTGGGTTTTGGCGCAGACGGGCCCCTCTCAGCTTCCGTAGTCCATTTGCCCCCGGAGCCTTCCAGACCCCTGGCCCCAGGGGCGGGCCCTGCTGAGTCCCCGAGCGCCTCCTGGGTTCCTGCCACCACCCTTGGGCCGGGATGAGGTGCCACCTTGTGCGTAGAAGCCCTGCACACAGGCAAGAAGCCCCCCAGGCCCGCGGGCGCGCCCGACCCTGGAGCCCCCTGGCTGGCTGCAGCCACAGGGAACGGGGGTTCTGAGTTGGCAGCCCCCATTCCCGAAGCATCCACGGGCAGTTCCCCGAAGGGCTGACACCGGCTGCGCCTCAGCAGCCAGACAACCTCCCTCCCTCTGGTCGGGCACTGCAAGCCACACAGCCACTTGTGTCCCCTGTGTTCCTGGAGGCCGCAGCGCGTTTTGGGTTTTGGCGCGGACGGGCCCCTCTCGGCTTCCGTAGTCCATTGGCCCCCGGAGCCTGCCAGACCCCTGGCCCCAGGGGCGGGCCCTGCTGAGTCCCCGAGCGCCTCCTGAGTTCCTACCACCACCCTTGGGCCGGGATGAGGTGCCACCTTGTGCGTAGAAGCCCTGCACACAGGCAAGAAGCCCCCCAGGCTCGTGGGCGTGCCCGACCCTGGAGCCCCCTGGCTGGCTGCAGCCACAGGGAACGGGGGTTCTGAGTTGGCAGCCCCCATTCCCGAAGCATCCACGGGTAGTTCCCCGAAGGGCTGACACCGGCTGCGCCTCAGCAGCCAGACAACCTCCCTCCCTCTGGTCGGGCACTGCAAGCCACACAGCCACTTGTGTCCCCTGTGTCCCTGGAGGCCGCAGCGCGTTTTGGGTTTTGGCGCGGACGGGCCCCTCTCGGCTTCCGTAGTCCATTTGCCCCGGAGCCTGCCAGACCCCTTGCCCCAGGGGCGGGCCCTGCTGAGTCCCCGAGTGCCTCCTGAGTTCCTGCCACCACCCTTGGGCCGGGATGTGGTGCCACCTTGTGCGTAGAAGCCCTGCACACAGGCAAGAAGCCCCCCAGGCCCGTGGGCGCGCCCGACCCTGGAGCCCCCTGGCTGGCTGCAGCCACAGGGAACGGGGGTTCTGAGTTGGCAGCCCCCATTCCCGAAGCATCCACGGGCAGTTCCCCGAAGGGCTGACACCGGCTGCGCCTCAGCAGCCAGACAACCTCCCTCCCTCTGGTCGGGCACTGCAAGCCACACAGCCACTTGTGTCCCCTGTGTCCCTGGAGGCCGCAGCGCGTTTTGGGTTTTGGCGCGGACGGGCCCCTCTCGGCTTCCGTAGTCCATTTGCCCCGGAGCCTGCCAGACCCCTTGCCCCAGGGGCGGGCCCTGCTGAGTCCCCGAGTGCCTCCTGAGTTCCTGCCACCACCCTTGGGCCGGGATGTGGTGCCACCTTGTGCGTAGAAGCCCTGCACACAGGCAAGAAGCCCCCCAGGCCCGCGGGCGCGCCCGACCCTGGAGCCCCCTGGCTGGCTGCAGCCACAGGGAACGGGGGTTCTGAGTTGGCAGCCCCCAATCCCGAAGCATCCACGGGCAGTTCCCCGAAGGGCTGACACCGGCTGCGCCTCAGCAGCCAGACAACCTCCCTCCCTCTGGTCGGGCACTGCAAGCCACACAGCCACTTGTGTCCCCTGTGTCCCTGGAGGCCGCAGCGCGTTTTGGGTTTTGGCGCGGACGGGCCCCTCTCGGCTTCCGTAGTCCATTTGCCCCGGAGCCTGCCAGACCCCTGGCCCCAGAGGCGGGCCCTGCTGAGTCCCCGAGCGCCTCCTGAGTTCCTGCCACCACCCTTGGGCCGGGATGAGGTGCCACCTTGTGCGTAGAAGCCCTGCACACAGGCAAGAAGCCCCCCAGGCCCGCGGGCGCGCCCGACCCTGGAGCCCCCTGGCTGGCTGCAGCCACAGGGAACGGGGGTTCTGAGTTGGCAGCCCCCATTCCCGAAGCATCCACGGGTAGTTCCCCGAAGGGCTGACACCGGCTGCGCCTCAGCAGCCAGACAACCTCCCTCCCTCTGGTCGGGCACTGCAAGCCACACAGCCACTTGTGTCCCCTGTGTCCCTGGAGGCCGCAGCGCGTTTTGGGTTTTGGCGCGGACGGGCCCCTCTCGGCTTCCGTAGTCCATTTGCCCCGGAGCCTGCCAGACCCCTTGCCCCAGGGGCGGGCCCTGCTGAGTCCCCGAGTGCCTCCTGAGTTCCTGCCACCACCCTTGGGCCGGGATGTGGTGCCACCTTGTGCGTAGAAGCCCTGCACACAGGCAAGAAGCCCCCCAGGCCCGCGGGCGCGCCCGACCCTGGAGCCCCCTGGCTGGCTGCAGCCACAGGGAACGGGGGTTCTGAGTTGGCAGCCCCCATTCCCGAAGCATCCACGGGCAGTTCCCCGAAGGGCTGACACCGGCTGCGCCTCAGCAGCCAGACAACCTCCCTCCCTCTGGTCGGGCACTGCAAGCCACACAGCCACTTGTGTCCCCTGTGTCCCTGGAGGCCGCAGCGCGTTTTGGGTTTTGGTGCGGACGGGCCCCTCTCGGCTTCCGTAGTCCATTTGCCCCGGAGCCTGCCAGACCCCTTGCCCCAGGGGCGGGCCCTGCTGAGTCCCCGAGTGCCTCCTGAGTTCCTGCCACCACCCTTGGGCCGGGATGTGGTGCCACCTTGTGCGTAGAAGCCCTGCACACAGGCAAGAAGCCCCCCAGGCCCGCGGGCGCGCCCGACCCTGGAGCCCCCTGGCTGGCTGCAGCCACAGGGAACGGGGGTTCTGAGTTGGCAGCCCCCAATCCCGAAGCATCCACGGGCAGTTCCCCGAAGGGCTGACACCGGCTGCGCCTCAGCAGCCAGACAACCTCCCTCCCTCTGGTCGGGCACTGCAAGCCACACAGCCACTTGTGTCCCCTGTGTCCCTGGAGGCCGCAGCGCGTTTTGGGTTTTGGCGCGGACGGGCCCCTCTCGGCTTCCGTAGTCCATTTGCCCCGGAGCCTGCCAGACCCCTGGCCCCAGAGGCGGGCCCTGCTGAGTCCCCGAGCGCCTCCTGAGTTCCTGCCACCACCCTTGGGCCGGGATGAGGTGCCACCTTGTGCGTAGAAGCCCTGCACACAGGCAAGAAGCCCCCCAGGCCCGCGGGCGCGCCCGACCCTGGAGCCCCCTGGCTGGCTGCAGCCACAGGGAACGGGGGTTCTGAGTTGGCAGCCCCCATTCCCGAAGCATCTACGGGCAGTTCCCCGAAGGGCTGACACCGGCTGCGCCTCAGCAGCCAGACAACCTCCCTCCCTCTGGTCGGGCACTGCAAGCCACACAGCCACTTGTGTCCCCTGTGTCCCTGGAGGCCGCAGCGCGTTTTGGGTTTTGGCGCGGACGGGCCCCTCTCGGCTTCCGTAGTCCATTTGCCCCGGAGCCTGCCAGACCCCTTGCCCCAGGGGCGGGCCCTGCTGAGTCCCTGAGTGCCTCCTGAGTTCCTGCCACCACCCTTGGGCCGGGATGTGGTGCCACCTTGTGCGTAGAAGCCCTGCACACAGGCAAGAAGCCCCCCAGGCCCGCGGGCGCGCCCGACCCTGGAGCCCCCTGGCTGGCTGCAGCCACAGGGAACGGGGGTTCTGAGTTGGCAGCCCCCATTCCCGAAGCATCCACGGGCAGTTCCCCGAAGGGCTGACACCGGCTGCGCCTCAGCAGCCAGACAACCTCCCTCCCTCTGGTCGGGCACTGCAAGCCACACAGCCACTTGTGTCCCCTGTGTCCCTGGAGGCCGCAGCGCGTTTTGGGTTTTGGCGCGGACGGGCCCCTCTCGGCTTCCGTAGTCCATTTGCCCCGGAGCCTGCCAGACCCCTTGCCCCAGGGGCGGGCCCTGCTGAGTCCCTGAGTGCCTCCTGAGTTCCTGCCACCACCCTTGGGCCGGGATGTGGTGCCACCTTGTGCGTAGAAGCCCTGCACACAGGCAAGAAGCCCCCCAGGCCCGCGGGCGCGCCCGACCCTGGAGCCCCCTGGCTGGCTGCAGCCACAGGGAACGGGGGTTCTGAGTTGGCAGCCCCCATTCCCGAAGCATCCACGGGCAGTTCCCCGAAGGGCTGACACCGGCTGCGCCTCAGCAGCCAGACAACCTCCCTCCCTCTGGTCGGGCACTGCAAGCCACACAGCCACTTGTGTCCCCTGTGTCCCTGGAGGCCGCAGCGCGTTTTGGGTTTTGGCGCGGACGGGCCCCTCTCGGCTTCCGTAGTCCATTTGCCCTGGAGCCTGCCAGACCCCTGGCCCCAGAGGCGGGCCCTGCTGAGTCCCCGAGCGCCTCCTGAGTTCCTGCCACCACCCTTGGGCCGGGATGAGGTGCCACCTTGTGCGTAGAAGCCCTGCACACAGGCAAGAAGCCCCCCAGGGCCGCGGGCGCGCCCGACCCTGGAGCCCCCTGGCTGGCTGCAGCCACAGGGAACGGGGGTTCTGAGTTGGCAGCCCCCATTCCCGAAGCATCCACGGGCAGTTCCCCGAAGGGCTGACACCGGCTGCGCCTCAGCAGCCAGACAACCTCCCTCCCTCTGGTCGGGCACTGCAAGCCACACAGCCACTTGTGTCCCCTGTGTCCCTGGAGGCCGCAGCGCGTTTTGGGTTTTGGCGTGGACGGGCCCCTCTCGGCTTCCGTAGTCCATTTGCCCCGGAGCCTGCCAGACCCCTTGCCCCAGGGGCGGGCCCTGCTGAGTCCCTGAGTGCCTCCTGAGTTCCTGCCACCACCCTTGGGCCGGGATGTGGTGCCACCTTGTGCGTAGAAGCCCTGCACACAGGCAAGAAGCCCCCCAGGCCCGCGGGCGCGCCCGACCCTGGAGCCCCCTGGCTGGCTGCAGCCACAGGGAACGGGGGTTCTGAGTTGGCAGCCCCCAATCCCGAAGCATCCACGGGCAGTTCCCCGAAGGGCTGACACCGGCTGCGCCTCAGCAGCCAGACAACCTCCCTCCCTCTGGTCGGGCACTGCAAGCCACACAGCCACTTGTGTCCCCTGTGTCCCTGGAGGCCGCAGCGCGTTTTGGGTTTTGGCGCGGACGGGCCCCTCTCGGCTTCCGTAGTCCATTTGCCCCGGAGCCTGCCAGACCCCTGGCCCCAGAGGCGGGCCCTGCTGAGTCCCCGAGCGCCTCCTGAGTTCCTGCCACCACCCTTGGGCCGGGATGAGGTGCCACCTTGTGCGTAGAAGCCCTGCACACAGGCAAGAAGCCCCCCAGGCCCGCGGGCGCGCCCGACCCTGGAGCCCCCTGGCTGGCTGCAGCCACAGGGAACGGGGGTTCTGAGTTGGCAGCCCCCATTCCCGAAGCATCTACGGGCAGTTCCCCGAAGGGCTGACACCGGCTGCGCCTCAGCAGCCAGACAACCTCCCTCCCTCTGGTCGGGCACTGCAAGCCACACAGCCACTTGTGTCCCCTGTGTCCCTGGAGGCCGCAGCGCGTTTTGGGTTTTGGCGCGGACGGGCCCCTCTCGGCTTCCGTAGTCCATTTGCCCCGGAGCCTGCCAGATCCCTTGCCCCAGGGGCGGGCCCTGCTGAGTCCCTGAGTGCCTCCTGAGTTCCTGCCACCACCCTTGGGCCGGGATGTGGTGCCACCTTGTGCGTAGAAGCCCTGCACACAGGCAAGAAGCCCCCCAGGCCCGCGGGCGCGCCCGACCCTGGAGCCCCCTGGCTGGCTGCAGCCACAGGGAACGGGGGTTCTGAGTTGGCAGCCCCCATTCCCGAAGCATCCACGGGCAGTTCCCCGAAGGGCTGACACCGGCTGCGCCTCAGCAGCCAGACAACCTCCCTCCCTCTGGTCGGGCACTGCAAGCCACACAGCCACTTGTGTCCCCTGTGTCCCTGGAGGCCGCAGCGCGTTTTGGGTTTTGGCGCGGACGGGCCCCTCTCGGCTTCCGTAGTCCATTTGCCCCGGAGCCTGCCAGACCCCTTGCCCCAGGGGCGGGCCCTGCTGAGTCCCTGAGTGCCTCCTGAGTTCCTGCCACCACCCTTGGGCCGGGATGTGGTGCCACCTTGTGCGTAGAAGCCCTGCACACAGGCAAGAAGCCCCCCAGGCCCACGGGCGCGCCCGACCCTGGAGCCCCCTGGCTGGCTGCAGCCACAGGGAACGGGGGTTCTGAGTTGGCAGCCCCCATTCCCGAAGCATCCACGGGCAGTTCCCCGAAGGGCTGACACCGGCTGCGCCTCAGCAGCCAGACAACCTCCCTCCCTCTGGTCGGGCACTGCAAGCCACACAGCCACTTGTGTCCCCTGTGTCCCTGGAGGCCGCAGCGCGTTTTGGGTTTTGGCGCGGACGGGCCCCTCTCGGCTTCCGTAGTCCATTTGCCCTGGAGCCTGCCAGACCCCTGGCCCCAGAGGTGGGCCCTGCTGAGTCCCCGAGCGCCTCCTGAGTTCCTGCCACCACCCTTGGGCCGGGATGAGGTGCCACCTTGTGCGTAGAAGCCCTGCACACAGGCAAGAAGCCCCCCAGGCCCGCGGGCGCGCCCGACCCTGGAGCCCCCTGGCTGGCTGCAGCCACAGGGAACGGGGGTTCTGAGTTGGCAGCCCCCATTCCCGAAGCATCCACGGGCAGTTCCCCGAAGGGCTGACACCGGCTGCGCCTCAGCAGCCAGACAACCTCCCTCCCTCTGGTCGGGCACTGCAAGCCACACAGCCACTTGTGTCCCCTGTGTCCCTGGAGGCCGCAGCGCGTTTTGGGTTTTGGCGTGGACGGGCCCCTCTCGGCTTCCGTAGTCCATTTGCCCCGGAGCCTGCCAGACCCCTTGCCCCAGGGGCGGGCCCTGCTGAGTCCCTGAGTGCCTCCTGAGTTCCTGCCACCACCCTTGGGCCGGGATGTGGTGCCACCTTGTGCGTAGAAGCCCTGCACACAGGCAAGAAGCCCCCCAGGCCCGCGGGCGCGCCCGACCCTGGAGCCCCCTGGCTGGCTGCAGCCACAGGGAACGGGGGTTCTGAGTTGGCAGCCCCCAATCCCGAAGCATCCACGGGCAGTTCCCCGAAGGGCTGACACCGGCTGCGCCTCAGCAGCCAGACAACCTCCCTCCCTCTGGTCGGGCACTGCAAGCCACACAGCCACTTGTGTCCCCTGTGTCCCTGGAGGCCGCAGCGCGTTTTGGGTTTTGGCGCGGACGGGCCCCTCTCGGCTTCCGTAGTCCATTTGCCCCGGAGCCTGCCAGACCCCTTGCCCCAGGGGCGGGCCCTGCTGAGTCCCCGAGTGCCTCCTGAGTTCCTGCCACCACCCTTGGGCCGGGATGTGGTGCCACCTTGTGCGTAGAAGCCCTGCACACAGGCAAGAAGTCCCCCAGGCCCGCGGGCGCGCCCGACCCTGGAGCCCCCTGGCTGGCTGCAGCCACAGGGAACGGGGGTTCTGAGTTGGCAGCCCCCATTCCCGAAGCATCCACGGGCAGTTCCCCGAAGGGCTGACACCGGCTGCGCCTCAGCAGCCAGACAACCTCCCTCCCTCTGGTCGGGCACTGCAAGCCACACAGCCACTTGTGTCCCCTGTGTCCCTGGAGGCCGCAGCGCGTTTTGGGTTTTGGCGCGGACGGGCCCCTCTCGGCTTCCGTAGTCCATTTGCCCCGGAGCCTGCCAGACCCCTTGCCCCAGGGGCGGGCCCTGCTGAGTCCCCGAGTGCCTCCTGAGTTCCTGCCACCACCCTTGGGCCGGGATGTGGTGCCACCTTGTGCGTAGAAGCCCTGCACACAGGCAAGAAGCCCCCCAGGCCCGCGGGCGCGCCCGACCCTGGAGCCCCCTGGCTGGCTGCAGCCACAGGGAACGGGGGTTCTGAGTTGGCAGCCCCCATTCCCGAAGCATCCACGGGCAGTTCCCCGAAGGGCTGACACCGGCTGCGCCTCAGCAGCCAGACAACCTCCCTCCCTCTGGTCGGGCACTGCAAGCCACACAGCCACTTGTGTCCCCTGTGTCCCTGGAGGCCGCAGCGCGTTTTGGGTTTTGGCGTGGACGGGCCCCTCTCGGCTTCCGTAGTCCATTTGCCCCGGAGCCTGCCAGACCCCTTGCCCCAGGGGCGGGCCCTGCTGAGTCCCTGAGTGCCTCCTGAGTTCCTGCCACCACCCTTGGGCCGGGATGTGGTGCCACCTTGTGCGTAGAAGCCCTGCACACAGGCAAGAAGCCCCCCAGGCCCGCGGGCGCGCCCGACCCTGGAGCCCCCTGGCTGGCTGCAGCCACAGGGAACGGGGGTTCTGAGTTGGCAGCCCCCAATCCCGAAGCATCCACGGGCAGTTCCCCGAAGGGCTGACACCGGCTGCGCCTCAGCAGCCAGACAACCTCCCTCCCTCTGGTCGGGCACTGCAAGCCACACAGCCACTTGTGTCCCCTGTGTCCCTGGAGGCCGCAGCGCGTTTTGGGTTTTGGCGCGGACGGGCCCCTCTCGGCTTCCGTAGTCCATTTGCCCCGGAGCCTGCCAGACCCCTTGCCCCAGGGGCGGGCCCTGCTGAGTCCCTGAGTGCCTCCTGAGTTCCTGCCACCACCCTTGGGCCGGGATGTGGTGCCACCTTGTGCGTAGAAGCCCTGCACACAGGCAAGAAGCCCCCCAGGCCCGCGGGCGCGCCCGACCCTGGAGCCCCCTGGCTGGCTGCAGCCACAGGGAACGGGGGTTCTGAGTTGGCAGCCCCCATTCCCGAAGCATCCACGGGCAGTTCCCCGAAGGGCTGACACCGGCTGCGCCTCAGCAGCCAGACAACCTCCCTCCCTCTGGTCGGGCACTGCAAGCCACACAGCCACTTGTGTCCCCTGTGTCCCTGGAGGCCGCAGCGCGTTTTGGGTTTTGGCGCGGACGGGCCCCTCTCGGCTTCCGTAGTCCATTTGCCCCGGAGCCTGCCAGACCCCTTGCCCCAGGGGCGGGCCCTGCTGAGTCCCCGAGTGCCTCCTGAGTTCCTGCCACCACCCTTGGGCCGGGATGTGGTGCCACCTTGTGCGTAGAAGCCCTGCACACAGGCAAGAAGCCCCCCAGGCCCGCGGGCGCGCCCGACCCTGGAGCCCCCTGGCTGGCTGCAGCCACAGGGAACGGGGGTTCTGAGTTGGCAGCCCCCATTCCCGAAGCATCCACGGGCAGTTCCCCGAAGGGCTGACACCGGCTGCGCCTCAGCAGCCAGACAACCTCCCTCCCTCTGGTCGGGCACTGCAAGCCACACAGCCACTTGTGTCCCCTGTGTCCCTGGAGGCCGCAGCGCGTTTTGGGTTTTGGCGCGGACGGGCCCCTCTCGGCTTCCGTAGTCCATTTGCCCCGGAGCCTGCCAGACCCCTTGCCCCAGGGGCGGGCCCTGCTGAGTCCCCGAGTGCCTCCTGAGTTCCTGCCACCACCCTTGGGCCGGGATGTGGTGCCACCTTGTGCGTAGAAGCCCTGCACACAGGCAAGAAGCCCCTAGGCCCGCGGGCGCGCCCGACCCTGGAGCCCCCTGGCTGGCTGCAGCCACAGGGAACGGGGGTTCTGAGTTGGCAGCCCCCATTCCCGAAGCATCCACGGGCAGTTCCCCGAAGGGCTGACACCGGCTGCGCCTCAGCAGCCAGACAACCTCCCTCCCTCTGGTCGGGCACTGCAAGCCACACAGCCACTTGTGTCCCCTGTGTCCCTGGAGGCCGCAGCGCATTTTGGGTTTTGGCGCGGACGGGCCCCTCTCGGCTTCCGTAGTCCATTTGCCCCCGGAGCTTGCTAGACCCCTGGCCCCAGGGGCGGGCCCTGCTGAGTCCCCGAGCGCCTCCTGGGTTCCTGCCACCACCCTTGGGCCGGGATGAGGTGCCACCTTGTGCGTAGAAGCCCTGCACACAGGCAAGAAGCCCCTAGGCCCGCGGGCGCGCCCGACCCTGGAGCCCCCTGGCTGGCTGCAGCCACAGGGAACGGGGGTTCTGAGTTGGCAGCCCCCATTCCCGAAGCATCCACGGGCAGTTCCCCGAAGGGCTGACACCGGCTGCGCCTCAGCAGCCAGACAACCTCCCTCCCTCTGGTCGGGCACTGCAAGCCACACAGCCACTTGTGTCCCCTTTGTCCCTGGAGGCCGCAGCGCGTTTTGGGTTTTGGCGCGGACGGGCCCCTCTCGGCTTCCGGAGTCCATTTGCCCTGGAGCCTGCAAGACCCCTGGCCCCAGAGGCGGGCCCTGCTGAGTCCCCGAGCGCCTCCTGAGTTCCTGCCACCACCCTTGGGCCGGGATGAGGTGCCACCTTGTGCGTAGAAGCCCTGCACACAGGCAAGAAGCCCCCCAGGCCCGCGGGCGCGCCCGACCCTGGAGCCCCCTGGCTGGCTGCAGCCACAGGGAACGGGGGTTCTGAGTTGGCAGCCCCCATTCCCGAAGCATCCACGGGCAGTTCCCCGAAGGGCTGACACCGGCTGCGCCTCAGCAGCCAGACAACCTCCCTCCCTCTGGTCGGGCACTGCAAGCCACACAGCCACTTGTGTCCCCTGTGTCCCTGGAGGCCGCAGCGCGTTTTGGGTTTTGGCGTGGACGGGCCCGTCTCGGCTTCCGTAGTCCATTTGCCCCGGAGCCTGCCAGACCCCTTGCCCCAGGGGCGGGCCCTGCTGAGTCCCTGAGTGCCTCCTGAGTTCCTGCCACCACCCTTGGGCCGGGATGTGGTGCCACCTTGTGCGTAGAAGCCCTGCACACAGGCAAGAAGCCCCCCAGGCCCGCGGGCGCGCCCGACCCTGGAGCCCCCTGGCTGGCTGCAGCCACAGGGAACGGGGGTTCTGAGTTGGCAGCCCCCAATCCCGAAGCATCCACGGGCAGTTCCCCGAAGGGCTGACACCGGCTGCGCCTCAGCAGCCAGACAACCTCCCTCCCTCTGGTCGGGCACTGCAAGCCACACAGCCACTTGTGTCCCCTGTGTCCCTGGAGGCCGCAGCGCGTTTTGGGTTTTGGCGCGGACGGGCCCCTCTCGGCTTCCGTAGTCCATTTGCCCCGGAGCCTGCCAGACCCCTTGCCCCAGGGGCGGGCCCTGCTGAGTCCCTGAGTGCCTCCTGAGTTCCTGCCACCACCCTTGGGCCGGGATGAGGTGCCACCTTGTGCGTAGAAGCCCTGCACACAGGCAAGAAGCCCCCCAGGCCCGCGGGCGCGCCCGACCCTGGAGCCCCCTGGCTGGCTGCAGCCACAGGGAACGGGGGTTCTGAGTTGGCAGCCCCCATTCCCGAAGCATCCACGGGCAGTTCCCCGAAGGGCTGACACCGGCTGCGCCTCAGCAGCCAGACAACCTCCCTCCCTCTGGTCGGGCACTGCAAGCCACACAGCCACTTGTGTCCCCTGTGTCCCTGGAGGCCGCAGCGCGTTTTGGGTTTTGGCGCGGACGGGCCCCTCTCGGCTTCCGTAGTCCATTTGCCCCGGAGCCTGCCAGACCCCTTGCCCCAGGGGCGGGCCCTGCTGAGTCCCCGAGTGCCTCCTGAGTTCCTGCCACCACCCTTGGGCCGGGATGTGGTGCCACCTTGTGCGTAGAAGCCCTGCACACAGGCAAGAAGCCCCCCAGGCCCGCGGGCGCGCCCGACCCTGGAGCCCCCGGGCTGGCTGCAGCCACAGGGAACGGGGGTTCTGAGTTGGCAGCCCCCATTCCCGAAGCATCCACGGGCAGTTCCCCGAAGGGCTGACACCGGCTGCGCCTCAGCAGCCAGACAACCTCCCTCCCTCTGGTCGGGCACTGCAAGCCACACAGCCACTTGTGTCCCCTGTGTCCCTGGAGGCCGCAGCGCGTTTTGGGTTTTGGCGCGGACGGGCCCCTCTCGGCTTCCGTAGTCCATTTGCCCCGGAGCCTGCCAGACCCCTGGCCCCAGAGGCGGGCCCTGCTGAGTCCCCGAGCGCCTCCTGAGTTCCTGCCACCACCCTTGGGCCGGGATGAGGTGCCACCTTGTGCGTAGAAGCCCTGCACACAGGCAAGAAGCCCCCCAGGCCCGCGGGCGCGCCCGACCCTGGAGCCCCCTGGCTGGCTGCAGCCACAGGGAACGGGGGTTCTGAGTTGGCAGCCCCCATTCCCGAAGCATCCACGGGCAGTTCCCCGAAGGGCTGACACCGGCTGCGCCTCAGCAGCCAGACAACCTCCCTCCCTCTGGTCGGGCACTGCAAGCCACACAGCCACTTGTGTCCCCTGTGTCCCTGGAGGCCGCAGCGCGTTTTGGGTTTTGGCGCGGACGGGCCCCTCTCGGCTTCCGTAGTCCATTTGCCCCGGAGCCTGCCAGACCCCTTGCCCCAGGGGCGGGCCCTGCTGAGTCCCCGAGTGCCTCCTGAGTTCCTGCCACCACCCTTGGGCCGGGATGTGGTGCCACCTTGTGCGTAGAAGCCCTGCACACAGGCAAGAAGCCCCTAGGCCCGCGGGCGCGCCCGACCCTGGAGCCCCCTGGCTGGCTGCAGCCACAGGGAACGGGGGTTCTGAGTTGGCAGCCCCCATTCCCGAAGCATCCACGGGCAGTTCCCCGAAGGGCTGACACCGGCTGCGCCTCAGCAGCCAGACAACCTCCCTCCCTCTGGTCGGGCACTGCAAGCCACACAGCCACTTGTGTCCCCTGTGTCCCTGGAGGCCGCAGCGCATTTTGGGTTTTGGCGCGGACGGGCCCCTCTCGGCTTCCGTAGTCCATTTGCCCCCGGAGCTTGCTAGACCCCTGGCCGCAGGGGCGGGCCCTGCTGAGTCCCCGAGCGCCTCCTGGGTTCCTGCCACCACCCTTGGGCCGGGATGAGGTGCCACCTTGTGCGTAGAAGCCCTGCACACAGGCAAGAAGCCCCTAGGCCCGCGGGCGCGCCCGACCCTGGAGCCCCCTGGCTGGCTGCAGCCACAGGGAACGGGGGTTCTGAGTTGGCAGCCCCCATTCCCGAAGCATCCACGGGCAGTTCCCCGAAGGGCTGACACCGGCTGCGCCTCAGCAGCCAGACAACCTCCCTCCCTCTGGTCGGGCACTGCAAGCCACACAGCCACTTGTGTCCCCTGTGTCCCTGGAGGCCGCAGCGCGTTTTGGGTTTTGGCGCGGACGGGCCCCTCTCGGCTTCCGTAGTCCATTTGCCCCGGAGCCTGCCAGACCCCTTGCCCCAGGGGCGGGCCCTGCTGAGTCCCTGAGTGCCTCCTGAGTTCCTGCCACCACCCTTGGGCCGGGATGTGGTGCCACCTTGTGCGTAGAAGCCCTGCACACAGGCAAGAAGCCCCCCAGGCCCGCGGGCGCGCCCGACCCTGGAGCCCCCTGGCTGGCTGCAGCCACAGGGAACGGGGGTTCTGAGTTGGCAGCCCCCATTCGCGAAGCATCCACGGGCAGTTCCCCGAAGGGCTGACACCGGCTGCGCCTCAGCAGCCAGACAACCTCCCTCCCTCTGGTCGGGCACTGCAAGCCACACAGCCACTTGTGTCCCCTGTGTCCCTGGAGGCCGCAGCGCGTTTTGGGTTTTGGCGCGGACGGGCCCCTCTCGGCTTCCGTAGTCCATTTGCCCCGGAGCCTGCCAGACCCCTGGCCCCAGAGGCGGGCCCTGCTGAGTCCCCGAGCGCCTCCTGAGTTCCTGCCACCACCCTTGGGCCGGGATGAGGTGCCACCTTGTGCGTAGAAGCCCTGCACACAGGCAAGAAGCCCCCCAGGCCCGCGGGCGCGCCCGACCCTGGAGCCCCCTGGCTGGCTGCAGCCACAGGGAACGGGGGTTCTGAGTTGGCAGCCCCCATTCCCGAAGCATCCACGGGCAGTTCCCCGAAGGGCTGACACCGGCTGCGCCTCAGCAGCCAGACAACCTCCCTCCCTCTGGTCGGGCACTGCAAGCCACACAGCCACTTGTGTCCCCTGTGTCCCTGGAGGCCGCAGCGTGTTTTGGGTTTTGGCGCGGACGGGCCCCTCTCGGCTTCCGTAGTCCATTTGCCCCGGAGCCGGCCAGACCCCTGGCCCCAGAGGCGGGCCCTGCTGAGTCCCCGAGCGCCTCCTGAGTTCCTGCCACCACCCTTGGGCCGGGATGAGGTGCCACCTTGTGCGTAGAAGCCCTGCACACAGGCAAGAAGCCCCCCAGGCCCGCGGGCGCGCCCGACCCTGGAGCCCCCTGGCTGGCTGCAGCCACAGGGAACGGGGGTTCTGAGTTGGCAGCCCCCATTCCCGAAGCATCCACGGGCAGTTCCCCGAAGGGCTGACACCGGCTGCGCCTCAGCAGCCAGACAACCTCCCTCCCTCTGGTCGGGCACTGCAAGCCACACAGCCACTTGTGTCCCCTGTGTCCCTGGAGGCCGCAGCGCGTTTTGGGTTTTGGCGCGGACGGGCCCCTCTCGGCTTCCGTAGTCCATTTGCCCCGGAGCCTGCCAGACCCCTTGCCCCAGGGGCGGGCCCTGCTGAGTCCCTGAGTGCCTCCTGAGTTCCTGCCACCACCCTTGGGCCGGGATGTGGTGCCACCTTGTGCGTAGAAGCCCTGCACACAGGCAAGAAGCCCCCCAGGCCCGCGGGCGCGCCCGACCCTGGAGCCCCCTGGCTGGCTGCAGCCACAGGGAACGGGGGTTCTGAGTTGGCAGCCCCCATTCCCGAAGCATCCACGGGCAGTTCCCCGAAGGGCTGACACCGGCTGCGCCTCAGCAGCCAGACAACCTCCCTCCCTCTGGTCGGGCACTGCAAGCCACACAGCCACTTGTGTCCCCTGTGTCCCTGGAGGCCGCAGCGCGTTTTGGGTTTTGGCGCGGACGGGCCCCTCTCGGCTTCCGTAGTCCATTTGCCCCGGAGCCTGCCAGACCCCTTGCCCCAGGGGCGGGCCCTGCTGAGTCCCTGAGTGCCTCCTGAGTTCCTGCCACCACCCTTGGGCCGGGATGTGGTGCCACCTTGTGCGTAGAAGCCCTGCACACAGGCAAGAAGCCCCCCAGGCCCGCGGGCGCGCCCGACCCTGGAGCCCCCTGGCTGGCTGCAGCCACAGGGAACGGGGGTTCTGAGTTGGCAGCCCCCATTCCCGAAGCATCCACGGGCAGTTCCCCGAAGGGCTGACACCGGCTGCGCCTCAGCAGCCAGACAACCTCCCTCCCTCTGGTCGGGCACTGCAAGCCACACAGCCACTTGTGTCCCCTGTGTCCCTGGAGGCCGCAGCGCGTTTTGGGTTTTGGCGCGGACGGGCCCCTCTCGGCTTCCGTAGTCCATTTGCCCCGGAGCCTGCCAGACCCCTTGCCCCAGGGGCGGGCCCTGCTGAGTCCCTGAGTGCCTCCTGAGTTCCTGCCACCACCCTTGGGCCGGGATGTGGTGCCACCTTGTGCGTAGAAGCCCTGCACACAGGCAAGAAGCCCCCCAGGCCCGCGGGCGCGCCCGACCCTGGAGCCCCCTGGCTGGCTGCAGCCACAGGGAACGGGGGTTCTGAGTTGGCAGCCCCCATTCCCGAAGCATCCACGGGCAGTTCCCCGAAGGGCTGACACCGGCTGCGCCTCAGCAGCCAGACAACCTCCCTCCCTCTGGTCGGGCACTGCAAGCCACACAGCCACTTGTGTCCCCTGTGTCCCTGGAGGCCGCAGCGCGTTTTGGGTTTTGGCGCGGACGGGCCCCTCTCGGCTTCCGTAGTCCATTTGCCCCGGAGCCTGCCAGACCCCTGGCCCCAGAGGCGGGCCCTGCTGAGTCCCCGAGCGCCTCCTGAGTTCCTGCCACCACCCTTGGGCCAGGATGAGGTGCCACCTTGTGCGTAGAAGCCCTGCACACAGGCAAGAAGCCCCCCAGGCCCGCGGGCGCGCCCGACCCTGGAGCCCCCTGGCTGGCTGCAGCCACAGGGAACGGGGGTTCTGAGTTGGCAGCCCCCATTCCCGAAGCATCCACGGGCAGTTCCCCGAAGGGCTGACACCGGCTGCGCCTCAGCAGCCAGACAACCTCCCTCCCTCTGGTCGGGCACTGCAAGCCACACAGCCACTTGTGTCCCCTGTGTCCCTGGAGGCCGCAGCGCGTTTTGGGTTTTGGCGCGGACGGGCCCCTCTCGGCTTCCGTAGTCCATTTGCCCCGGAGCCTGCCAGACCCCTTGCCCCAGGGGCGGGCCCTGCTGAGTCCCTGAGTGCCTCCTGAGTTCCTGCCACCACCTTTGGGCCGGGATGTGGTGCCACCTTGTGCGTAGAAGCCCTGCACACAGGCAAGAAGCCCCCCAGGCCCGCGGGCGCGCCCGACCAAGGAGCCCCCTGGCTGGCTGCAGCCACAGGGAACGGGGGTTCTGAGTTGGCAGCCCCCATTCCCGAAGCATCCACGGGCAGTTCCCCGAAGGGCTGACACCGGCTGCGCCTCAGCAGCCAGACAACCTCCCTCCCTCTGGTCGGGCACTGCAAGCCACACAGCCACTTGTGTCCCCTGTGTCCCTGGAGGCCGCAGCGCGTTTTGGGTTTTGGCGCGGACGGGCCCCTCTCGGCTTCCGTAGTCCATTTGCCCCGGAGCCTGCCAGACCCCTTGCCCCAGGGGCGGGCCCTGCTGAGTCCCTGAGTGCCTCCTGAGTTGCTGCCACCACCCTTGGGCCGGGATGTGGTGCCACCTTGTGCGTAGAAGCCCTGCACACAGGCAAGAAGCCCCCCAGGCCCGCGGGCGCGCCCGACCCTGGAGCCCCCTGGCTGGCTGCAGCCACAGGGAACGGGGGTTCTGAGTTGGCAGCCCCCATTCCCGAAGCATCCACGGGCAGTTCCCCGAAGGGCTGACACCGGCTGCGCCTCAGCAGCCAGACAACCTCCCTCCCTCTGGTCGGGCACTGCAAGCCACACAGCCACTTGTGTCCCCTGTGTCCCTGGAGGCCGCAGCGCGTTTTGGGTTTTGGCGCGGACGGGCCCCTCTCGGCTTCCGTAGTCCATTTGCCCCGGAGCCTGCCAGACCCCTTGCCCCACGTGCGGGCCCTGCTGAGTCCCTGAGTGCCTCCTGAGTTCCTGCCACCACCCTTGGGCCGGGATGTGGTGCCACCTTGTGCGTAGAAGCCCTGCACACAGGCAAGAAGTCCCCCAGGCCCGCGGGCGCGCCCGACCCTGGAGCCCCCTGGCTGGCTGCAGCCACAGGGAACGGGGGTTCTGAGTTGGCAGCCCCCATTCCCGAAGCATCCACGGGCAGTTCCCCGAAGGGCTGACACCGGCTGCGCCTCAGCAGCCAGACAACCTCCCTCCCTCTGGTCGGGCACTGCAAGCCACACAGCCACTTGTGTCCCCTGTGTCCCTGGAGGCCGCAGCGCGTTTTGGGTTTTGGCGCGGACGGGCCCCTCTCGGCTTCCGTAGTCCATTTGCCCCGGAGCCTGCCAGACCCCTTGCCCCAGGGGCGGGCCCTGCTGAGTCCCCGAGTGCCTCCTGAGTTCCTGCCACCACCCTTGGGCCGGGATGTGGTGCCACCTTGTGCGTAGAAGCCCTGCACACAGGCAAGAAGCCCCCCAGGCCCGCGGGCGCGCCCGACCCTGGAGCCCCCTGGCTGGCTGCAGCCACAGGGAACGGGGGTTCTGAGTTGGCAGCCCCCATTCCCGAAGCATCCACGGGCAGTTCCCCGAAGGGCTGACACCGGCTGCGCCTCAGCAGCCAGACAACCTCCCTCCCTCTGGTCGGGCACTGCAAGCCACACAGCCACTTGTGTCCCCTGTGTCCCTGGAGGCCGCAGCGCGTTTTGGGTTTTGGCGCGGACGGGCCCCTCTCGGCTTCCGTAGTCCATTTGCCCCGGAGCCTGCCAGACCCCTTGCCCCAGGGGCGGGCCCTGCTGAGTCCCTGAGTGCCTCCTGAGTTCCTGCCACCACCCTTGGGCCGGGATGTGGTGCCACCTTGTGCGTAGAAGCCCTGCACACAGGCAAGAAGCCCCTAGGCCCGCGGGCGCGCCCGACCCTGGAGCCCCCTGGCTGGCTGCAGCCACAGGGAACGGGGGTTCTGAGTTGGCAGCCCCCATTCCCGAAGCATCCACGGGCAGTTCCCCGAAGGGCTGATACCGGCTGCGCCTCAGCAGCCAGACAACCTCCCTCCCTCTGGTCGGGCACTGCAAGCCACACAGCCACTTGTGTCCCCTGTGTCCCTGGAGGCCGCAGCGCGTTTTGGGTTTTGGCGCGGACGGGCCCCTCTCGGCTTCCGTAGTCCATTTGCCCCCGGAGCTTGCTAGACGCTTGGCCCCAGGGGCGGGCCCTGCTGAGTCCCCGAGCGCCTCCTGGGTTCCTGCCACCACCCTTGGGCCGGGATGAGGTGCCACCTTGTGCGTAGAAGCCCTGCACACAGGCAAGAAGCCCCTAGGCCCGCGGGCGCGCCCGACCCTGGAGCCCCCTGGCTGGCTGCAGCCACAGGGAACGGGGGTTCTGAGTTGGCAGCCCCCATTCCCGAAGCATCCACGGGCAGTTCCCCGAAGGGCTGACACCGGCTGCGCCTCAGCAGCCAGACAACCTCCCTCCCTCTGGTCGGGCACTGCAAGCCACACAGCCACTTGTGTCCCCTGTGTCCCTGGAGGCCGCAGCGCGTTTTGGGTTTTGGCGCGGACGGGCCCCTCTCGGCTTCCGTAGTCCATTTGCCCCGGAGCCTGCCAGACCCCTTGCCCCAGGGGCGGGCCCTGCTGAGTCCCCGAGTGCCTCCTGAGTTCCTGCCACCACCCTTGGGCCGGGATGTGGTGCCACCTTGTGCGTAGAAGCCCTGCACACAGGCAAGAAGCCCCCCAGGCCCGCGGGCGCGCCCGACCCTGGAGCCCCCTGGCTGGCTGCAGCCACAGGGAACGGGGGTTCTGAGTTGGCAGCCCCCATTCCCGAAGCATCCACGGGCAGTTCCCCGAAGGGCTGACACCGGCTGCGCCTCAGCAGCCAGACAACCTCCCTCCCTCTGGTCGGGCACTGCAAGCCACACAGCCACTTGTGTCCCCTGTGTCCCTGGAGGCCGCAGCGCGTTTTGGGTTTTGGCGCGGACGGGCCCCTCTCGGCTTCCGTAGTCCATTTGCCCCGGAGCCTGCCAGACCCCTTGCCCCAGGGGCGGGCCCTGCTGAGTCCCCGAGTGCCTCCTGAGTTCCTGCCACCACCCTTGGGCCGGGATGTGGTGCCACCTTGTGCGTAGAAGCCCTGCACACAGGCAAGAAGCCCCCAGGCCCGCGGGCGCGCCCGACCCTGGAGCCCCCTGGCTGGCTGCAGCCACAGGGAACGGGGGTTCTGAGTTGGCAGCCCCCATTCCCGAAGCATCCACGGGCAGTTCCCCGAAGGGCTGACACCGGCTGCGCCTCAGCAGCCAGCCAACCTCCCTCCCTCTGGTCGGGCACTGCAAGCCACACAGCCACTTGTGTCCCCTGTGTCCCTGGAGGCCGCAGCGCGTTTTGGGTTTTGGCGCGGACGGGCCCCTCTCGGCTTCCGTAGTCCATTTGCCCCGGAGCCTGCCAGACCCCTTGCCCCAGGGGCGGGCCCTGCTGAGTCCCCGAGTGCCTCCTGAGTTCCTGCCACCACCCTTGGGCCGGGATGTGGTGCCACCTTGTGCGTAGAAGCCCTGCACACAGGCAAGAAGCCCCTAGGCCCGCGGGCGCGCCCGACCCTGGAGCCCCCTGGCTGGCTGCAGCCACAGGGAACGGGGGTTCTGAGTTGGCAGCCCCCATTCCCGAAGCATCCACGGGCAGTTCCCCGAAGGGCTGACACCGGCTGCGCCTCAGCAGCCAGACAACCTCCCTCCCTCTGGTCGGGCACTGCAAGCCACACAGCCACTTGTGTCCCCTGTGTCCCTGGAGGCCGCAGCGCGTTTTGGGTTTTGGCGCGGACGGGCCCCTCTCGGCTTCCGTAGTCCATTTGCCCCGGAGCCTGCCAGACCCCTTGCCCCAGGGGCGGGCCCTGCTGAGTCCCCGAGTGCCTCCTGAGTTCCTGCCACCACCCTTGGGCCGGGATGTGGTGCCACCTTGTGCGTAGAAGCCCTGCACACAGGCAAGAAGCCCCCCAGGCCCGCGGGCGCGCCCGACCCTGGAGCCCCCGGGCTGGCTGCAGCCACAGGGAACGGGGGTTCTGAGTTGGCAGCCCCCATTCCCGAAGCATCCACGGGCAGTTCCCCGAAGGGCTGACACCGGCTGCGCCTCAGCAGCCAGACAACCTCCCTCCCTCTGGTCGGGCACTGCAAGCCACACAGCCACTTGTGTCCCCTGTGTCCCTGGAGGCCGCAGCGCGTTTTGGGTTTTGGCGCGGACGGGCCCCTCTCGGCTTCCGGAGTCCATTTGCCCTGGAGCCTGCCAGACCCCTGGCCCCAGAGGCGGGCCCTGCTGAGTCCCCGAGCGTCTCCTGAGTTCCTGCCACCACCCTTGGGCCGGGATGAGGTGCCACCTTGTGCGTAGAAGCCCTGCACACAGGCAAGAAGCCCCCCAGGCCCGCGGGCGCGCCCGACCCTGGAGCCCCCTGGCTGGCTGCAGCCACAGGGAACGGGGGTTCTGAGTTGGCAGCCCCCATTCCCGAAGCATCCACGGGCAGTTCCCCGAAGGGCTGACACCGGCTGCGCCTCAGCAGCCAGACAACCTCCCTCCCTCTGGTCGGGCACTGCAAGCCACACAGCCACTTGTGTCCCCTGTGTCCCTGGAGGCCGCAGCGCGTTTTGGGTTTTGGCGCGGACGGGCCCCTCTCGGCTTCCGTAGTCCATTTGCCCCGGAGCCTGCCAGACCCCTTGCCCCAGGGGCGGGCCCTGCTGAGTCCCCGAGTGCCTCCTGAGTTCCTGCCACCACCCTTGGGCCGGGATGTGGTGCCACCTTGTGCGTAGAAGCCCTGCACACAGGCAAGAAGCCCCCCAGGCCCGCGGGCGCGCCCGACCCTGGAGCCCCCTGGCTGGCTGCAGCCACAGGGAACGGGGGTTCTGAGTTGGCAGCCCCCATTCCCGAAGCATCCACGGGCAGTTCCCCGAAGGGCTGACACCGGCTGCGCCTCAGCAGCCAGACAACCTCCCTCCCTCTGGTCGGGCACTGCAAGCCACACAGCCACTTGTGTCCCCTGTGTCCCTGGAGGCCGCAGCGCGTTTTGGGTTTTGGCGCGGACGGGCCCCTCTCGGCTTCCGTAGTCCATTTGCCCCGGAGCCTGCCAGACCCCTTGCCCCAGGGGCGGGCCCTGCTGAGTCCCTGAGTGCCTCCTGAGTTCCTGCCACCACCCTTGGGCCGGGATGTGGTGCCACCTTGTGCGTAGAAGCCCTGCACACAGGCAAGAAGCCCCTAGGCCCGCGGGCGCGCCCGACCCTGGAGCCCCCTGGCTGGCTGCAGCCACAGGGAACGGGGGTTCTGAGTTGGCAGCCCCCATTCCCGAAGCATCCACGGGCAGTTCCCCGAAGGGCTGATACCGGCTGCGCCTCAGCAGCCAGACAACCTCCCTCCCTCTGGTCGGGCACTGCAAGCCACACAGCCACTTGTGTCCCCTGTGTCCCTGGAGGCCGCAGCGCGTTTTGGGTTTTGGCGCGGACGGGCCCCTCTCGGCTTCCGTAGTCCATTTGCCCCCGGAGCTTGCTAGACCCCTGGCCCCAGGGGCGGGCCCTGCTGAGTCCCCGAGCGCCTCCTGGGTTCCTGCCACCACCCTTGGGCCGGGATGAGGTGCCACCTTGTGCGTAGAAGCCCTGCACACAGGCAAGAAGCCCCTAGGCCCGCGGGCGCGCCCGACCCTGGAGCCCCCTGGCTGGCTGCAGCCACAGGGAACGGGGGTTCTGAGTTGGCAGCCCCCATTCCCGAAGCATCCACGGGCAGTTCCCCGTAGGGCTGACACCGGCTGCGCCTCAGCAGCCAGACAACCTCCCTCCCTCTGCTCGGGCACTGCAAGCCACACAGCCACTTGTGTCCCCTGTGTCCCTGGAGGCCGCAGCGCGTTTTGGGTTTTGGCGCGGACGGGCCCCTCTCGGCTTCCGTAGTCCATTTGCCCCGGAGCCTGCCAGACCCCTTGCCCCAGGGGCAGGCCCTGCTGAGTCCCTGAGTGCCTCCTGGGTTCCTGCCACCACCCTTGGGCCGGGATGTGGTGCCACCTTGTGAGTAGAAGCCCTGCACAAAGGCAAGAAGCCCCCCAGGCCCGCGGGCGCGCCCGACCCTGGAGCCCCCTGGCTGGCTGCAGCCACAGGGAACGGGGGTTCTGAGTTGGCAGCCCCCATTCCCGAAGCATCCACGGGCAGTTCCCCGAAGGGCTGACACCTGCTGCGCCTCAGCAGCCAGACAACCTCCCTCCCTCTGGTCGGGCACTGCAAGCCACACAGCCACTTGTGTCCCCTGTGTCCCTGGAGGCCGCAGCGCGTTTTGGGTTTTGGCGCGGACGGGCCCCTCTCGGCTTCCGTAGTCCATTTGCCCCGGAGCCTGCCAGACCCCTGGCCCCAGAGGCGGGCCCTGCTGAGTCCCCGAGCGCCTCCTGAGTTCCTGCCACCACCCTTGGGGCGGGATGAGGTGCCACCTTGTGCGTAGAAGCCCTGCACACAGGCAAGAAGCCCCCCAGGCCCGCGGGCGCGCCCGACCCTGGAGCCCCCTGGCTGGCTGCAGCCACAGGGAACGGAGCTTCTGAGTTGGCAGCCCCCATTCCCGAAGCATCCACGGGCAGTTCCCCGAAGGGCTGACACCGGCTGCGCCTCAGCAGCCAGACAACCTCCCTCCCTCTGGTCGGGCACTGCAAGCCACACAGCCACTTGTGTCCCCTGTGTCCCTGGAGGCCGCAGCGCGTTTTGGGTTTTGGCGCGGACGGGCCCCTCTCGGCTTCCGTAGTCCATTTGCCCCGGAGCCTGCCAGACCCCTGGCCCCAGAGGCGGGCCCTGCTGAGTCCCCGAGCGCCTCCTGAGTTCCTGCCACCACCCTTGGGCCGGGATGAGGTGCCACCTTGTGCGTAGAAGCCCTGCACACAGGCAAGAAGCCCCCCAGGCCCGCGGGCGCGCCCGACCCTGGAGCCCCCTGGCTGGCTGCAGCCACAGGGAACGGAGCTTCTGAGTTGGCAGCCCCCATTCCCGAAGCATCCACGGGCAGTTCCCCGAAGGGCTGACACCGGCTGCGCCTCAGCAGCCAGACAACCTCCCTCCCTCTGGTCGGGCACTGCAAGCCACACAGCCACTTGTGTCCCCTGTGTCCCTGGAGGCCGCAGCGCGTTTTGGGTTTTGGCGCGGACGGGCCCCTCTCGGCTTCCGTAGTCCATTTGCCCCGGAGCCTGCCAGACCCCTGGCCCCAGAGGCGGGCCCTGCTGAGTCCCCGAGCGCCTCCTGAGTTCCTGCCACCACCCTTGGGCCAGGATGTGGTGCCACCTTGTGCGTAGAAGCCCTGCACACAGGCAAGAAGCCCCCCAGGCCCGCGGGCGCGCCCCGACCCTGGAGCCCCCTGGCTGGCTGCAGCCACAGGGAACGGGGGTTCTGAGTTGGCAGCCCCCATTCCCGAAGCATCCACGGGCAGTTCCCCGAAGGGCTGACACCGGCTGCGCCTCAGCAGCCAGACAACCTCCCTCCCTCTGGTCGGGCACTGCAAGCCACACAGCCACTTGTGTCCCCTGTGTCCCTGGAGGCCGCAGCGCGTTTTGGGTTTTGGCGCGGACGGGCCCCTCTCGGCTTCCGTAGTCCATTTGCCCCGGAGCCTGCCAGACCCCTTGCCCCAGGGGCGGGCCCTGCTGAGTCCCTGAGTGCCTCCTGAGTTCCTGCCACCACCTTTGGGCCGGGATGTGGTGCCACCTTGTGCGTAGAAGCCCTGCACACAGGCAAGAAGCCCCCCAGGCCCGCGGGCGCGCCCGACCCTGGAGCCCCTGGCTGGCTGCAGCCACAGGGAACGGGGGTTCTGAGTTGGCAGCCCCCATTCCCGAAGCATCCACGGGCAGTTCCCCGAAGGGCTGACACCGGCTGCGCCTCAGCAGCCAGACAACCTCCCTCCCTCTGGTCGGGCACTGCAAGCCACACAGCCACTTGTGTCCCCTGTGTCCCTGGAGGCCGCAGCGCGTTTTGGGTTTTGGCGCGGACGGGCCCCTCTCGGCTTCCGTAGTCCATTTGCCCCGGAGCCTGCCAGACCCCTTGCCCCAGGGGCGGGCCCTGCTGAGTCCCTGAGTGCCTCCTGAGTTGCTGCCACCACCCTTGGGCCGGGATGTGGTGCCACCTTGTGCGTAGAAGCCCTGCACACAGGCAAGAAGCCCCCCAGGCCCGCGGGCGCGGCCCGACCCTGGAGCCCCCTGGCTGGCTGCAGCCACAGGGAACGGGGGTTCTGAGTTGGCAGCCCCCCATTCCCGAAGCATCCACGGGCAGTTCCCCGAAGGGCTGACACCGGCTGCGCCTCAGCAGCCAGACAACCTCCCTCCCTCTGGTCGGGCACTGCAAGCCACACAGCCACTTGTGTCCCCTGTGTCCCTGGAGGCCGCAGCGCGTTTTGGGTTTTGGCGCGGACGGGCCCCTCTCGGCTTCCGTAGTCCATTTGCCCCGGAGCCTGCCAGACCCCTTGCCCCACGGGCGGGCCCTGCTGAGTCCCTGAGTGCCTCCTGAGTTCCTGCCACCACCCTTGGGCCGGGATGTGGTGCCACCTTGTGCGTAGAAGCCCTGCACACAGGCAAGAAGCCCCCCAGGCCCGCGGGCGCGCCCGACCCTGGAGCCCCCTGGCTGGCTGCAGCCACAGGGAACGGGGGTTCTGAGTTGGCAGCCCCCATTCCCGAAGCATCCACGGGCAGTTCCCCGAAGGGCTGACACCGGCTGCGCCTCAGCAGCCAGACAACCTCCCTCCCTCTGGTCGGGCACTGCAAGCCACACAGCCACTTGTGTCCCCTGTGTCCCTGGAGGCCGCAGCGCGTTTTGGGTTTTGGCGCGGACGGGCCCCTCTCGGCTTCCGTAGTCCATTTGCCCCGGAGCCTGCCAGACCCCTTGCCCCAGGGGCGGGCCCTGCTGAGTCCCCGAGTGCCTCCTGAGTTCCTGCCACCACCCTTGGGCCGGGATGTGGTGCCACCTTGTGCGTAGAAGCCCTGCACACAGGCAAGAAGCCCCCCAGGCCCGCGGGCGCGCCCGACCCTGGAGCCCCCTGGCTGGCTGCAGCCACAGGGAACGGGGGTTCTGAGTTGGCAGCCCCCATTCCCGAAGCATCCACGGGCAGTTCCCCGAAGGGCTGACACCGGCTGCGCCTCAGCAGCCAGACAACCTCCCTCCCTCTGGTCGGGCACTGCAAGCCACACAGCCACTTGTGTCCCCTGTGTCCCTGGAGGCCGCAGCGCGTTTTGGGTTTTGGCGCGGACGGGCCCCCTCTCGGCTTCCGTAGTCCATTTGCCCCGGAGCCTGCCAGACCCCTTGCCCCAGGGGCGGCCCTGCTGAGTCCCTGAGTGCCTCCTGAGTTCCTGCCACCACCCTTGGGCCGGGATGTGGTGCCACCTTGTGCGTAGAAGCCCTGCACACAGGCAAGAAGCCCCTAGGCCCGCGGGCGCGCCCGACCCTGGAGCCCCCTGGCTGGCTGCAGCCACAGGGAACGGGGGTTCTGAGTTGGCAGCCCCCATTCCCGAAGCATCCACGGGCAGTTCCCCGAAGGGCTGATACCGGCTGCGCCTCAGCAGCCAGACAACCTCCCTCCCTCTGGTCGGGCACTGCAAGCCACACAGCCACTTGTGTCCCCTGTGTCCCTGGAGGCCGCAGCGCGTTTTGGGTTTTGGCGCGGACGGGCCCCTCTCGGCTTCCGTAGTCCATTTGCCCCCGGAGCTTGCTAGACGCCTGGCCCCAGGGGCGGGCCCTGCTGAGTCCCCGAGCGCCTCCTGGGTTCCTGCCACCACCCTTGGGCCGGGATGAGGTGCCACCTTGTGCGTAGAAGCCCTGCACACAGGCAAGAAGCCCCTAGGCCCGCGGGCGCGCCCGACCCTGGAGCCCCCTGGCTGGCTGCAGCCACAGGGAACGGGGGTTCTGAGTTGGCAGCCCCCATTCCCGAAGCATCCACGGGCAGTTCCCCGAAGGGCTGACACCGGCTGCGCCTCAGCAGCCAGACAACCTCCCTCCCTCTGGTCGGGCACTGCAAGCCACACAGCCACTTGTGTCCCCTGTGTCCCTGGAGGCCGCAGCGCGTTTTGGGTTTTGGCGCGGACGGGCCCCTCTCGGCTTCCGTAGTCCATTTGCCCCGGAGCCTGCCAGACCCCTTGCCCCAGGGGCGGGCCCTGCTGAGTCCCTGAGTGCCTCCTGAGTTCCTGCCACCACCCTTGGGCCGGGATGTGGTGCCACCTTGTGCGTAGAAGCCCTGCACACAGGCAAGAAGCCCCCAGGCCCGCGGGCGCGCCCGACCCTGGAGCCCCCTGGCTGGCTGCAGCCACAGGGAACGGGGGTTCTGAGTTGGCAGCCCCCAATCCCGAAGCATCCACGGGCAGTTCCCCGAAGGGCTGACACCGGCTGCGCCTCAGCAGCCAGACAACCTCCCTCCCTCTGGTCGGGCACTGCAAGCCACACAGCCACTTGTGTCCCCTGTGTCCCTGGAGGCCGCAGCGCGTTTTGGGTTTTGGCGCGGACGGGCCCCTCTCGGCTTCCGTAGTCCATTTGCCCCGGAGCCTGCCAGACCCCTTGCCCCAGGGGCGGGCCCTGCTGAGTCCCCGAGTGCCTCCTGAGTTCCTGCCACCACCCTTGGGCCGGGATGTGGTGCCACCTTGTGCGTAGAAGCCCTGCACACAGGCAAGAAGCCCCCCAGGCCCGCGGGCGCGCCCGACCCTGGAGCCCCCTGGCTGGCTGCAGCCACAGGGAACGGGGGTTCTGAGTTGGCAGCCCCCATTCCCGAAGCATCCACGGGCAGTTCCCCGAAGGGCTGACACCGGCTGCGCCTCAGCAGCCAGACAACCTCCCTCCCTCTGGTCGGGCACTGCAAGCCACACAGCCACTTGTGTCCCCTGTGTCCCTGGAGGCCGCAGCGCGTTTTGGGTTTTGGCGCGGACGGGCCCCTCTCGGCTTCCGTAGTCCATTTGCCCCGGAGCCTGCCAGACCCCTTGCCCCAGGGGCGGGCCCTGCTGAGTCCCCGAGTGCCTCCTGAGTTCCTGCCACCACCCTTGGGCGGGATGTGGTGCCACCTTGTGCGTAGAAGCCCTGCACACAGGCAAGAAGCCCCTAGGCCCGCGGGCGCGCCCGACCCTGGAGCCCCCTGGCTGGCTGCAGCCACAGGGAACGGGGGTTCTGAGTTGGCAGCCCCCATTCCCGAAGCATCCACGGGCAGTTCCCCGAAGGGCTGACAACCGGCTGCGCCTCAGCAGCCAGACAACCTCCCTCCCTCTGGTCGGGCACTGCAAGCCACACAGCCACTTGTGTCCCCTGTGTCCCTGGAGGCCGCAGCGCGTTTTGGGTTTTGGCGCGGACGGGCCGCTCTCGGCTTCCGTAGTCCATTTGCCCCCGGAGCTTGCTAGACCCCTGGCCCCAGGGGCGGGCCCTGCTGAGTCCCCGAGCGCCTCCTGGGTTCCTGCCACCACCCTTGGGCCGGGATGAGGTGCCACCTTGTGCGTAGAAGCCCTGCACACAGGCAAGAAGCCCCTAGGCCCGCGGGCGCGCCCGACCCTGGAGCCCCCTGGCTGGCTGCAGCCACAGGGAACGGGGGTTCTGAGTTGGCAGCCCCCATTCCCGAAGCATCCACGGGCAGTTCCCCGAAGGGCTGACACCGGCTGCGCCTCAGCAGCCAGACAACCTCCCTCCCTCTGCTCGGGCACTGCAAGCCACACAGCCACTTGTGTCCCCTGTGTCCCTGGAGGCCGCAGCGCGTTTTGGGTTTTTGGCGCGGACGGGCCCCTCTCGACTTCCGTAGTCCATTTGCCCCGGAGCCTGCCAGACCCCTTGCCCCAGGGGCGGGCCCTGCTGAGTCCCCGAGTGCCTCCTGAGTTCCTGCCACCACCCTTGGGCCGTGATGTGGTGCCACCTTGTGCGTAGAAGCCCTGCACACAGGCAAGAAGCCCCCAGGCCCGCGGGCGCGCCCGACCCTGGAGCCCCCTGGCTGGCTGCAGCCACAGGGAACGGGGGTTCTGAGTTGGCAGCCCCCCATTCCCGAAGCCATCCACGGGCAGTTCCCCGAAGGGCTGACACCGGCTGCGCCTCAGCAGCCAGACAACCTCCCTCCCTCTGGTCGGGCACTGCAAGCCACACAGCCACTTGTGTCCCCTGTGTCCCTGGAGGCCGCAGCGCGTTTTGGGTTTTGGCGCGGACGGGCCCCTCTCGGCTTCCGTAGTCCATTTGCCCCGGAGCCTGCCAGACCCCTTGCCCCAGGGGCGGGCCCTGCTGAGTCCCCGAGTGCCTCCTGAGTTCCTGCCACCACCCTTGGGCCGGGATGTGGTGCCACCTTGTGCGTAGAAGCCCTGCACACAGGCAAGAAGCCCCCCAGGCCCGCGGGCGCGCCCGACCCTGGAGCCCCCTGGCTGGCTGCAGCCACAGGGAACGGGGGTTCTGAGTTGGCAGCCCCCAATCCCGAAGCATCCACGGGCAGTTCCCCGAAGGGCTGACACCGGCTGCGCCTCAGCAGCCAGACAACCTCCCTCCCTCTGGTCGGGCACTGCAAGCCACACAGCCACTTGTGTCCCCTGTGTCCCTGGAGGCCGCAGCGCGTTTTGGGTTTTGGCGCGGACGGGCCCCTCTCGGCTTCCGTAGTCCATTTGCCCCGGAGCCTGCCAGACCCCTTGCCCCAGGGGCGGGCCCTGCTGAGTCCCTGAGTGCCTCCTGAGTTCCTGCCACCACCCTTGGGCCGGGATGTGGTGCCACCTTGTGCGTAGAAGCCCTGCACACAGGCAAGAAGCCCCCAGGCCCGCGGGCGCGCCCGACCCTGGAGCCCCCTGGCTGGCTGCAGCCACAGGGAACGGGGGTTCTGAGTTGGCAGCCCCCATTCCCGAAGCATCCACGGGCAGTTCCCCGAAGGGCTGACACCGGCTGCGCCTCAGCAGCCAGACAACCTCCCTCCCTCTGCTCGGGCACTGCAAGCCACACAGCCACTTGTGTCCCCTGTGTCCCTGGAGGCCGCAGCGCGTTTTGGGTTTTGGCGCGGACGGGCCCCTCTCGGCTTCCGTAGTCCATTTGCCCCGGAGCCTGCCAGACCCCCTGCCCCAGGGGCGGGCCCTGCTGAGTCCCTGAGTGCCTCCTGAGTTCCTGCCACCACCTTTGGGCCGGGATGTGGTGCCACCTTGTGCGTAGAAGCCCTGCACACAGGCAAGAAGCCCCCCAGGCCCGCGGGCGCGCCCGACCCTGGAGCCCCCTGGCTGGCTGCAGCCACAGGGAACGGGGGTTCTGAGTTGGCAGCCCCCATTCCCGAAGCATGCACGGGCAGTTCCCCGAAGGGCTGACACCGGCTGCGCCTCAGCAGCCAGACAACCTCCCTCCCTCTGGTCGGGCACTGCAAGCCACACAGCCACTTGTGTCCCCTGTGTCCCTGGAGGCCGCAGCGCGTTTTGGGTTTTGGCGCGGACGGGCCCCTCTCGGCTTCCGTAGTCCATTTGCCCCGGAGCCTGCCAGACCCCTTGCCCCAGGGGCGGGCCCTGCTGAGTCCCTGAGTGCCTCCTGAGTTGCTGCCCACCACCCTTGGGCCGGGATGTGGTGCCACCTTGTGCGTAGAAGCCCTGCACACAGGCAAGAAGCCCCCAGGCCCGCGGGCGCGCCCGACCCTGGAGCCCCCTGGCTGGCTGCAGCCACAGGGAACGGGGGTTCTGAGTTGGCAGCCCCCATTCCCGAAGCATCCACGGGCAGTTCCCCGAAGGGCTGACACCGGCTGCGCCTCAGCAGCCAGACAACCTCCCTCCCTCTGGTCGGGCACTGCAAGCCACACAGCCACTTGTGTCCCCTGTGTCCCTGGAGGCCGCAGCGCGTTTTGGGTTTTGGCGCGGACGGGCCCCTCTCGGCTTCCGTAGTCCATTTGCCCCGGAGCCTGCCAGACCCCTTGCCCCAGGGGCGGGCCCTGCTGAGTCCCTGAGTGCCTCCTGAGTTCCTGCCACCACCCTTGGGCCGGGATGTGGTGCCACCTTGTGCGTAGAAGCCCTGCACACAGGCAAGAAGCCCCCCAGGCCCGCGGGCGCGCCCGACCCTGGAGCCCCCTGGCTGGCTGCAGCCACAGGGAACGGGGGTTCTGAGTTGGCAGCCCCCATTCCCGAAGCATCCACGGGCAGTTCCCCGAAGGGCTGACACCTGCTGCGCCTCAGCAGCCAGACAACCTCCCTCCCTCTGGTCGGGCACTGCAAGCCACACAGCCACTTGTGTCCCCTGTGTCCCTGGAGGCCGCAGCGCGTTTTGGGTTTTGGCGCGGACGGGCCCCTCTCGGCTTCCGTAGTCCATTTGCCCCGGAGCCTGCCAGACCCCTGGCCCCAGAGGCGGGCCCTGCTGAGTCCCCGAGCGCCTCCTGAGTTCCTGCCACCACCCTTGGGCCGGGATGAGGTGCCACCTTGTGCGTAGAAGCCCTGCACACAGGCAAGAAGCCCCCCAGGCCCGCGGGCGCGCCCGACCCTGGAGCCCCCTGGCTGGCTGCAGCCACAGGGAACGGAGCTTCTGAGTTGGCAGCCCCCATTCCCGAAGCATCCACGGGCAGTTCCCCGAAGGGCTGACACCGGCTGCGCCTCAGCAGCCAGACAACCTCCCTCCCTCTGGTCGGGCACTGCAAGCCACACAGCCACTTGTGTCCCCCTGTGTCCCTGGAGGCCGCAGCGCGTTTTGGGTTTTGGCGCGGACGGGCCCCTCTCGGCTTCCGTAGTCCATTTGCCCCGGAGCCTGCCAGACCCCTGGCCCCAGAGGCGGGCCCTGCTGAGTCCCCGAGCGCCTCCTGAGTTCCTGCCACCACCCTTGGGCCGGGATGAGGTGCCACCTTGTGCGTAGAAGCCCTGCACACAGGCAAGAAGCCCCCCAGGCCCGCGGGCGCGCCCGACCCTGGAGCCCCCTGGCTGGCTGCAGCCACAGGGAACGGGGGTTCTGAGTTGGCAGCCCCCATTCCCGAAGCATCCACGGGCAGTTCCCCGAAGGGCTGACACCGGCTGCGCCTCAGCAGCCAGACAACCTCCCTCCCTCTGCTCGGGCACTGCAAGCCACACAGCCACTTGTGTCCCCTGTGTCCCTGGAGGCCGCAGCGCGTTTTGGGTTTTGGCGCGGACGGGCCCCTCTCGGCTTCCGTAGTCCATTTGCCCCGGAGCCTGCCAGACCCCCTGCCCCAGGGGCGGGCCCTGCTGAGTCCCTGAGTGCCTCCTGAGTTCCTGCCACCACCTTTGGGCCGGGATGTGGTGCCACCTTGTGCGTAGAAGCCCTGCACACAGGCAAGAAGCCCCCCAGGCCCGCGGGCGCGCCCGACCCTGGAGCCCCCTGGCTGGCTGCAGCCACAGGGAACGGGGGTTCTGAGTTGGCAGCCCCCATTCCCGAAGCATGCACGGGCAGTTCCCCGAAGGGCTGACACCGGCTGCGCCTCAGCAGCCAGACAACCTCCCTCCCTCTGGTCGGGCACTGCAAGCCACACAGCCACTTGTGTCCCCTGTGTCCCTGGAGGCCGCAGCGCGTTTTGGGTTTTGGCGCGGACGGGCCCCTCTCGGCTTCCGTAGTCCATTTGCCCCGGAGCCTGCCAGACCCCTTGCCCCAGGGGCGGGCCCTGCTGAGTCCCTGAGTGCCTCCTGAGTTCCTGCCACCACCCTTGGGCCGGGATGTGGTGCCACCTTGTGCGTAGAAGCCCTGCACACAGGCAAGAAGCCCCCCAGGCCCGCGGGCGCGCCCGACCCTGGAGCCCCCTGGCTGGCTGCAGCCACAGGGAACGGGGGTTCTGAGTTGGCAGCCCCCATTCCGAAGCATCCACGGGCAGTTCCCCGAAGGGCTGACACCGGCTGCGCCTCAGCAGCCAGACAACCTCCCTCCCTCTGGTCGGGCACTGCAAGCCACACAGCCACTTGTGTCCCCTGTGTCCCTGGAGGCCGCAGCGCGTTTTGGGTTTTGGCGCGGACGGGCCCCTCTCGGCTTCCGTAGTCCATTTGCCCCGGAGCCTGCCAGACCCCTTGCCCCAGGGGCGGGCCCTGCTGAGTCCCTGAGTGCCTCCTGAGTTCCTGCCACCACCCTTGGGCCGGGATGTGGTGCCACCTTGTGCGTAGAAGCCCTGCACACAGGCAAGAAGCCCCCAGGCCCGCGGGCGCGCCCCGACCCTGGAGCCCCCTGGCTGGCTGCAGCCACAGGGAACGGGGGTTCTGAGTTGGCAGCCCCCATTCCCGAAGCATCCACGGGCAGTTCCCCGAAGGGCTGACACCGGCTGCGCCTCAGCAGCCAGACAACCTCCCCTCCCTCTGGTCGGGCACTGCAAGCCACACAGCCACTTGTGTCCCCTGTGTCCCTGGAGGCCGCAGCGCGTTTTGGGTTTTGGCGCGGACGGGCCCCTCTCGGCTTCCGTAGTCCATTTGCCCTGGAGCCTGCCAGACCCCTTGCCCCAGGGGCGGGCCCTGCTGAGTCCCCGAGTGCCTCCTGAGTTCCTGCCACCACCCTTGGGCCGGGATGTGGTGCCACCTTGTGCGTAGAAGCCCTGCACACAGGCAAGAAGCCCCCCAGGCCCGCGGGCGCGCCCGACCCTGGAGCCCCCGGGCTGGCTGCAGCCACAGGGAACGGGGGTTCTGAGTTGGCAGCCCCCATTCCCGAAGCATCCACGGGCAGTTCCCCGAAGGGCTGACACCGGCTGCGCCTCAGCAGCCAGACAACCTCCCTCCCTCTGGTCGGGCACTGCAAGCCACACAGCCACTTGTGTCCCCTGTGTCCCTGGAGGCCGCAGCGCGTTTTGGGTTTTGGCGCGGACGGGCCCCTCTCGGGCTTCCGGAGTCCATTTGCCCCGGAGCCTGCCAGACCCCTGGCCCCAGAGGCGGGCCCTGCTGAGTCCCCGAGCGTCCTCCTGAGTTCCTGCCACCACCCTTGGGCCGGGATGAGGTGCCACCTTGTGCGTAGAAGCCCTGCACACAGGCAAGAAGCCCCCAGGCCCACGGGCGCGCCCGACCCTGGAGCCCCCTGGCTGGCTGCAGCCACAGGGAACGGGGGTTCTGAGTTGGCAGCCCCCATTCCCGAAGCATCCACGGGCAGTTCCCCGAAGGGCTGACACCGGCTGCGCCTCAGCAGCCAGACAACCTCCCTCCCTCTGGTCGGGCACTGCAAGCCACACAGCCACTTGTGTCCCCTGTGTCCCTGGAGGCCGCAGCGCGTTTTGGGTTTTGGCGTGGACGGGCCCCTCTCGGCTTCCGTAGTCCATTTGCCCCGGAGCCTGCCAGACCCCTTGCCCCAGGGGCGGGCCCTGCTGAGTCCCTGAGTGCCTCCTGAGTTCCTGCCACCACCCTTGGGCCGGGATGTGGTGCCACCTTGTGCGTAGAAGCCCTGCACACAGGCAAGAAGCCCCCCAGGCCCGCGGGCGCGCCCGACCCTGGAGCCCCCTGGCTGGCTGCAGCCACAGGGAACGGGGGTTCTGAGTTGGCAGCCCCCCATTCCCGAAGCATCCACGGGCAGTTCCCCGAAGGGCTGACACCGGCTGCGCCTCAGCAGCCAGACAACCTCCCTCCCTCTGGTCGGGCACTGCAAGCCACACAGCCACTTGTGTCCCCTGTGTCCCTGGAGGCCGCAGCGCGTTTTGGGTTTTGGCGCGGACGGGCCCCTCTCGGCTTCCGTAGTCCATTTGCCCCGGAGCCTGCCAGACCCCTTGCCCCAGGGGCGGGCCCTGCTGAGTCCCCGAGTGCCTCCTGAGTTCCTGCCACCACCCTTGGGCCGGGATGTGGTGCCACCTTGTGCGTAGAAGCCCTGCACACAGGCAAGAAGCCCCCCAGGCCCGCGGGCGCGCCCGACCCTGGAGCCCCCTGGCTGGCTGCAGCCACAGGGAACGGGGGTTCTGAGTTGGCAGCCCCCATTCCCGAAGCATCCACGGGCAGTTCCCGAAGGGCTGACACCGGCTGCGCCTCAGCAGCCAGACAACCTCCCTCCCCTCTGGTCGGGCACTGCAAGCCACACAGCCACTTGTGTCCCCTGTGTCCCTGGAGGCCGCAGCGCGTTTTGGGTTTTGGCGCGGAACGGGCCCCTCTCGGCTTCCGTAGTCCATTTGCCCCGGAGCCTGCCAGACCCCTTGCCCCAGGGGCGGCCCTGCTGAGTCCCTGAGTGCCTCCTGAGTTCCTGCCACCACCCTTGGGCCGGGATGTGGTGCCACCTTGTGCGTAGAAGCCCTGCACACAGGCAAGAAGCCCCTAGGCCCGCGGGCGCGCCCGACCCTGGAGCCCCCTGGCTGGCTGCAGCCACAGGGAACGGGGGTTCTGAGTTGGCAGCCCCCATTCCCGAAGCATCCACGGGCAGTTCCCCGAAGGGCTGATACCGGCTGCGCCTCAGCAGCCAGACAACCTCCCTCCCTCTGGTCGGGCACTGCAAGCCACACAGCCACTTGTGTCCCCTGTGTCCCTGGAGGCCGCAGCGCGTTTTGGGTTTTGGCGCGGACGGGCCCCTCTCGGCTTCCGTAGTCCATTTGCCCCCGGAGCTTGCCTAGACCCCTGGCCCCAGGGGCGGGCCCTGCTGAGTCCCCGAGCGCCTCCTGGGTTCCTGCCACCACCCTTGGGCCGGGATGAGGTGCCACCTTGTGCGTAGAAGCCCTGCACACAGGCAAGAAGCCCCCTAGGCCCGCGGGCGCGCCCGACCCTGGAGCCCCCTGGCTGGCTGCAGCCACAGGGAACGGGGGTTCTGAGTTGGCAGCCCCCATTCCCGAAGCATCCACGGGCAGTTCCCCGAAGGGCTGACACCGGCTGCGCCTCAGCAGCCAGACAACCTCCCTCCCTCTGCTCGGGCACTGCAAGCCACACAGCCACTTGTGTCCCCTGTGTCCCTGGAGGCCGCAGCGCGTTTTGGGTTTTGGCGCGGACGGGCCCTCTCGGCTTCCGTAGTCCATTTGCCCCGGAGCCTGCCAGACCCCTTGCCCCAGGGGCAGGCCCTGCTGAGTCCCTGAGTGCCTCCTGAGTTCCTGCCACCACCCTTGGGCCGGGATGTGGTGCCACCCTTGTGAGTAGAAGCCCTGCACACAGGCAAGAAGCCCCCCAGGCCCGCGGGCGCGCCCGACCCTGGAGCCCCCTGGCTGGCTGCAGCCACAGGGAACGGGGGTTCTGAGTTGGCAGCCCCCATTCCCGAAGCATCCACGGGCAGTTCCCGAAGGGCTGACACCGGCTGCGCCTCAGCAGCCAGACAACCTCCCTCCCTCTGGTCGGGCACTGCAAGCCACACAGCCACTTGTGTCCCCTGTGTCCCTGGAGGCCGCAGCGCGTTTTGGTTTTGGCGCGGACGGGCCCCTCTCGGCTTCCGTAGTCCATTTGCCCCGGAGCCTGCCAGACCCCTTGCCCCAGAGGCGGGCCCTGCTGAGTCCCCGAGCGCCTCCTGAGTTCCTGCCACCACCCTTGGGCCGGGATGAGGTGCCACCTTGTGCGTAGAAGCCCTGCACACAAGGCAAGAAGCCCCCCAGGCCCGCGGGCGCGCCCGACCCTGGAGCCCCCTGGCTGGCTGCAGCCACAGGGAACGGAGCTTCTGAGTTGGCAGCCCCCATTCCCGAAGCATCCACGGGCAGTTCCCCGAAGGGCTGACACCGGCTGCGCCTCAGCAGCCAGACAACCTCCCTCCCTCTGGTCGGGCACTGCAAGCCACACAGCCACTTGTGTCCCCTGTGTCCCTGGAGGCCGCAGCGCGTTTTGGGTTTTGGCGCGGACGGGCCCCTCTCGGCTTCCGTAGTCCATTTGCCCCGGAGCCTGCCAGACCCCTGGCCCCAGAGGCGGGCCCCTGCTGAGTCCCCGAGCGCCTCCTGAGTTCCTGCCACCACCCTTGGGCCGGGATGAGGTGCCACCTTGTGCGTAGAAGCCCTGCACACAGGCAAGAAGCCCCCCCAGGCCCGCGGGCGCGCCCGACCCTGGAGCCCCCTGGCTGGCTGCAGCCACAGGGAACGGGGGTTCTGAGTTGGCAGCCCCCATTCCCGAAGCATCCACGGGCAGTTCCCCGAAGGGCTGACACCTGCTGCGCCTCAGCAGCCAGACAACCTCCCTCCCTCTGGTCGGGCACTGCAAGCCACACAGCCACTTGTGTCCCCTGTGTCCCTGGAGGCCGCAGCGCGTTTTGGGTTTTGGCGCGGACGGGCCCCTCTCGGCTTCCGTAGTCCATTTGCCCCGGAGCCTGCCAGACCCCTTGCCCCAGGGGCGGGCCCTGCTGAGTCCCTGAGTGCCTCCTGAGTTCCTGCCACCACCCTTTGGGCCGGGATGTGGTGCCACCTTGTGCGTAGAAGCCCTGCACACAGGCAAGAAGCCCCCCAGGCCCGCGGGCGCGCCCGACCCTGGAGCCCCCTGGCTGGCTGCAGCCACAGGGAACGGGGGTTCTGAGTTGGCAGCCCCCATTCCCGAAGCATGCACGGGCAGTTCCCCGAAGGGCTGACACCGGCTGCGCCTCAGCAGCCAGACAACCTCCCTCCCTCTGGTCGGGCACTGCAAGCCACACAGCCACTTGTGTCCCCTGTGTCCCTGGAGGCCGCAGCGCGTTTTGGGTTTTGGCGCGGACGGGCCCCTCTCGGCTTCCGTAGTCCATTTGCCCCGGAGCCTGCCAGACCCCTTGCCCCAGGGGCGGGCCCTGCTGAGTCCCCTGAGTGCCTCCTGAGTTCCTGCCACCACCCTTGGGCCGGATGTGGTGCCACCTTGTGCGTAGAAGCCCTGCACACAGGCAAGAAGCCCCCCAGGCCCGCGGGCGCGCCCGAACCCTGGAGCCCCTGGCTGGCTGCAGCCACAGGGAACGGGGGTTCTGAGTTGGCAGCCCCCATTCCCGAAGCATCCACGGGCAGTTCCCCGAAGGGCTGACACCGGCTGCGCCTCAGCAGCCAGACAACCTCCCTCCCTCTGGTCGGGCACTGCAAGCCACACAGCCACTTGTGTCCCCTGTGTCCCTGGAGGCCGCAGCGCGTTTTGGGTTTTGGCGCGGACGGGCCCCTCTCGGCTTCCGTAGTCCATTTGCCCCGGAGCCTGCCAGACCCCTTGCCCCAGGGGCGGGCCCTGCTGAGTCCCCTGAGTGCCTCCTGAGTTCCTGCCACCACCCTTGGGCCGGGATGTGGTGCCACCTTGTGCGTAGAAGCCCTGCACACAGGCAAGAAGCCCCCAGGCCCGCGGGCGCGCCCGACCCTGGAGCCCCCTGGCTGGCTGCAGCCACAGGGAACGGGGGTTCTGAGTTGGCAGCCCCCATTCCCGAAGCATCCACGGGCAGTTCCCCGAAGGGCTGACACCGGCTGCGCCTCAGCAGCCAGACAACCTCCCTCCCTCTGGTCGGGCACTGCAAGCCACACAGCCACTTGTGTCCCCTGTGTCCCTGGAGGCCGCAGCGCGTTTTGGGTTTTGGCGCGGACGGGCCCCTCTCGGCTTCCGTAGTCCATTTGCCCGGAGCCTGCCAGACCCCTTGCCCCAGGGGCGGGCCCTGCTGAGTCCCCGAGTGCTGCCTGAGTTCCTGCCACCACCCTTGGGCCGGGATGTGGTGCCACCTTGTGCGTAGAAGCCCTGCACACAGGCAAGAAGCCCCCAGGCCCGCGGGCGCGCCTGACACTGGAGCCCCCTGGCTGGCTGCAGCCACAGGGAACGGGGGTTCTGAGTTGGCAGCCCCCATTCCCGAAGCATCCACGGGCAGTTCCCCGAAGGGCTGACACCGGCTGCGCCTCAGCAGCCAGACAACCTCCCTCCCTCTGGTCGGGCACTGCAAGCCACACAGCCACTTGTGTCCCCTGTGTCCCTGGAGGCCGCAGCGCGTTTTGGGTTTTGGCGCGGACGGGCCCCTCTCGGCTTCCGTAGTCCATTTGCCCCGGAGCCTGCCAGACCCCTTGCCCCAGGGGCGGGCCCTGCTGAGTCCCCGAGTGCCTCCTGAGTTCCTGCCACCACCCTTGGGCCGGGATGTGGTGCCACCTTGTGCGTAGAAGCCCTGCACACAGGCAAGAAGCCCCCTAGGCCCGCGGGCGCGCCCGACCCTGGAGCCCCCTGGCTGGCTGCAGCCACAGGGAACGGGGGTTCTGAGTTGGCAGCCCCCATTCCCGAAGCATCCACGGGCAGTTCCCCGAAGGGCTGACACCGGCTGCGCCTCAGCAGCCAGACAACCTCCCTCCCTCTGGTCGGGCACTGCAAGCCACACAGCCACTTGTGTCCCCTGTGTCCCTGGAGGCCGCAGCGCGTTTTGGGTTTTGGCGCGGACGGGCCCCTCTCGGCTTCCGTAGTCCATTTGCCCCGGAGCCTGCCTAGACCCCTGGCCCCAGAGGCGGGCCCTGCTGAGTCCCGAGCGCCTCCTGAGTTCCTGCCACCACCCTTGGGCCGGGATGAGGTGCCACCTTGTGCGTAGAAGCCCTGCACACAGGCAAGAAGCCCCCCAGGCCCGCGGGCGCGCCCGACCCTGGAGCCCCCTGGCTGGCTGCAGCCACAGGGAACGGGGGTTCTGAGTTGGCAGCCCCCATTCCCGAAGCATCCACGGGCAGTTCCCCGAAGGGCTGACACCGGCTGCGCCTCAGCAGCCAGACAACCTCCCTCCCTCTGCTCGGGCACTGCAAGCCACACAGCCACTTGTGTCCCCTGTGTCCCTGGAGGCCGCAGCGCGTTTTGGGTTTTGGCGCGACGGGCCCCTCTCGGCTTCCGTAGTCCATTTGCCCCGGAGCCTGCCAGACCCCCTTGCCCCCAGGGGCGGGCCCTGCTGAGTCCCCGAGTGCCTCCTGAGTTCCTGCCACCACCCTTGGGCCGTGATGTGGTGCCACCTTGTGCGTAGAAGCCCTGCACACAGGCAAGAAGCCCCCCAGGCCCGCGGGCGCGCCCGACCCTGGAGCCCCCTGGCTGGCTGCAGCCACAGGGAACGGGGGTTCTGAGTTGGCAGCCCCCATTCCCGAAGCATCCACGGGCAGTTCCCCGAAGGGCTGACACCGGCTGCGCCTCAGCAGCCAGACAACCTCCCTCCCTCTGGTCGGGCACTGCAAGCCACACAGCCACTTGTGTCCCCTGTGTCCCTGGAGGCCGCAGCGCGTTTTGGGTTTTGGCGCGGACGGGCCCCTCTCGGCTTCCGTAGTCCATTTGCCCCGGAGCCTGCCAGACCCCTGCCCCAGGGGCGGGCCCTGCTGAGTCCCCGAGTGCCTCCTGAGTTCCTGCCACCACCCTTGGGCCGGGATGTGGTGCCACCTTGTGCGTAGAAGCCCTGCACACAGGCAAGAAGCCCCCCAGGCCCGCGGGCGCGCCCGACCCTGGAGCCCCCTGGCTGGCTGCAGCCACAGGGAACGGGGGTTCTGAGTTGGCAGCCCCCATTCCCGAAGCATCCACGGGCAGTTCCCGAAGGGCTGACACCGGCTGCGCCTCAGCAGCCAGACAACCTCCCTCCCTCTGGTCGGGCACTGCAAGCCACACAGCCACTTGTGTCCCCTGTGTCCCTGGAGGCCGCAGCGCGTTTTGGGTTTTGGCGCGGACGGGCCCCTCTCGGCTTCCGTAGTCCATTTGCCCCGGAGCCTGCCAGACCCCTGCCCCAGGGCGGGCCCTGCTGAGTCCCCTGAGTGCCTCCTGAGTTCCTGCCACCACCCTTGGGCCGGGATGTGGTGCCACCTTGTGCGTAGAAGCCCTGCACACAGGCAAGAAGCCCCCCAGGCCCGCGGGCGCGCCCGACCCTGGAGCCCCCTGGCTGGCTGCAGCCACAGGGAACGGGGGTTCTGAGTTGGCAGCCCCCATTCCCGAAGCATCCACGGGCAGTTCCCCGAAGGGCTGACACCTGCTGCGCCTCAGCAGCCAGACAACCTCCCTCCCTCTGGTCGGGCACTGCAAGCCACACAGCCACTTGTGTCCCCTGTGTCCCTGGAGGCCGCAGCGCGTTTTGGGTTTTGGCGCGGACGGGCCCCTCTCGGCTTCCGTAGTCCATTTGCCCCGGAGCCTGCCAGACCCCTGCCCCAGAGGCGGGCCCTGCTGAGTCCCCGAGCGCCTCCTGAGTTCCTGCCACCACCCTTGGGCCGGGATGAGGTGCCACCTTGTGCGTAGAAGCCCTGCACACAGGCAAGAAGCCCCCCAGGCCCGCGGGCGCGCCCGACCCTGGAGCCCCCTGGCTGGCTGCAGCCACAGGGAACGGAGCTTCTGAGTTGGCAGCCCCCATTCCCGAAGCATCCACGGGCAGTTCCCCGAAGGGGCTGACACCGGCTGCGCCTCAGCAGCCAGACAACCTCCCTCCCTCTGGTCGGGCACTGCAAGCCACACAGCCACTTGTGTCCCCTGTGTCCCTGGAGGCCGCAGCGCGTTTTGGGTTTTGGCGCGGACGGGCCCCTCTCGGCTTCCGTAGTCCATTTGCCCCGGAGCCTGCCAGACCCCTGCCCCAGAGGCGGGCCCTGCTGAGTCCCCGAGCGCCTCCTGAGTTCCTGCCACCACCCTTGGGCCGGGATGTGGTGCCACCTTGTGCGTAGAAGCCCTGCACACAGGCAAGAAGCCCCCCAGGCCCGCGGGCGCGCCCGACCCTGGAGCCCCCTGGCTGGCTGCAGCCACAGGGAACGGGGGTTCTGAGTTGGCAGCCCCCATTCCCGAAGCATCCACGGGCAGTTCCCCGAAGGGCTGACACCGGCTGCGCCTCAGCAGCCAGACAACCTCCCTCCCTCTGGTCGGGCACTGCAAGCCACACAGCCACTTGTGTCCCCTGTGTCCCTGGAGGCCGCAGCGCGTTTTGGGTTTTGGCGCGGACGGGCCCCTCTCGGCTTCCGTAGTCCATTTGCCCCGGAGCCTGCCAGACCCCCTTGCCCCAGGGGCGGGCCCTGCTGAGTCCCTGAGTGCCTCCTGAGTTCCTGCCACCACCCTTTGGGCCGGGATGTGGTGCCACCTTGTGCGTAGAAGCCCTGCACACAGGCAAGAAGCCCCCCAGGCCCGCGGGCGCGCCCGACCCTGGAGCCCCCTGGCTGGCTGCAGCCACAGGGAACGGGGGTTCTGAGTTGGCAGCCCCCATTCCCGAAGCATCCACGGGCAGTTCCCCGAAGGGCTGACACCGGCTGCGCCTCAGCAGCCAGACAACCTCCCTCCCTCTGGTCGGGCACTGCAAGCCACACAGCCACTTGTGTCCCCTGTGTCCCTGGAGGCCGCAGCGCGTTTTGGGTTTTGGCGCGGACGGGCCCCTCTCGGCTTCCGTAGTCCATTTGCCCCGGAGCCTGCCAGACCCCTTGCCCCAGGGGCGGGCCCTGCTGAGTCCCTGAGTGCCTCCTGAGTTCCTGCCACCACCCTTGGGCCGGGATGTGGTGCCACCTTGTGCGTAGAAGCCCTGCACACAGGCAAGAAGCCCCCCAGGCCCGCGGGCGCGCCCGACCCTGGAGCCCCCTGGCTGGCTGCAGCCACAGGGAACGGGGGTTCTGAGTTGGCAGCCCCCCATTCCCGAAGCATCCACGGGCAGTTTCCCCGAAGGGCTGACACCGGCTGCGCCTCAGCAGCCAGACAACCTCCCTCCCTCTGGTCGGGCACTGCAAGCCACACAGCCACTTGTGTCCCCTGTGTCCCTGGAGGCCGCAGCGCGTTTTGGGTTTTGGCGCGGACGGGCCCCTCTCGGCTTCCGTAGTCCATTTGCCCCGGAGCCTGCCAGACCCCTTGCCCCAGAGGCGGGCCCTGCTGAGTCCCCGAGCGCCTCCTGAGTTCCTGCACCACCCTTGGGCCGGGATGTGGTGCCACCTTGTGCGTAGAAGCCCTGCACACAGGCAAGAAGCCCCCAGGCCCGCGGGCGCGCCCGACCCTGGAGCCCCCTGGCTGGCTGCAGCCACAGGGAACGGGGGTTCTGAGTTGGCAGCCCCCCATTCCCGAAGCATCCACGGGCAGTTCCCCGAAGGGCTGACACCGGCTGCGCCTCAGCAGCCAGACAACCTCCCTCCCTCTGGTCGGGCACTGCAAGCCACACAGCCACTTGTGTCCCCTGTGTCCCTGGAGGCCGCAGCGCGTTTTGGGTTTTGGCGCGGACGGGCCCCTCTCGGCTTCCGTAGTCCATTTGCCCCGGAGCCTGCCAGACCCCTGGCCCCAGAGGCGGGCCCTGCTGAGTCCCCGAGCGCCTCCTGAGTTCCTGCCACCACCCTTGGGCCGGGATGAGGTGCCACCTTGTGCGTAGAAGCCCTGCACACAGGCAAGAAGCCCCCCCAGGCCCGCGGGCGCGCCCGACCCTGGAGCCCCCTGGCTGGCTGCAGCCACAGGGAACGGGGGTTCTGAGTTGGCAGCCCCCATTCCCGAAGCATCCACGGGCAGTTCCCCGAAGGGCTGACACCGGCTGCGCCTCAGCAGCCAGACAACCTCCCTCCCTCTGGTCGGGCACTGCAAGCCACACAGCCACTTGTGTCCCCTGTGTCCCTGGAGGCCGCAGCGCGTTTTGGGTTTTGGCGCGGACGGGGCCCCTCTCGGCTTCCGTAGTCCATTTGCCCCGGAGCCTGCCAGACCCCTGCCCCAGGGGCGGGCCCTGCTGAGTCCCCTGAGTGCCTCCTGAGTTCCTGCCACCACCCTTTGGCCGGGATGTGGTGCCACCTTGTGCGTAGAAGCCCTGCACACAGGCAAGAAGCCCCCCAGGCCCGCGGGCGCGCCCGACCCTGGAGCCCCCTGGCTGGCTGCAGCCACAGGGAACGGGGGTTCTGAGTTGGCAGCCCCCATTCCCGAAGCATCCACGGGCAGTTCCCCGAAGGGCTGACACCGGCTGCGCCTCAGCAGCCAGACAACCTCCCTCCCTCTGGTCGGGCACTGCAAGCCACACAGCCACTTGTGTCCCCTGTGTCCCTGGAGGCCGCAGCGCGTTTTGGGTTTTGGCGCGGACGGGCCCCTCTCGGCTTCCGTAGTCCATTTGCCCGGAGCCTGCCAGACCCCTTGCCCCAGGGGCGGGCCCTGCTGAGTCCCTGAGTGCCTCCTGAGTTCCTGCCACCACCCTTGGGCCGGGATGTGGTGCCACCTTGTGCGTAGAAGCCCTGCACACAGGCAAGAAGCCCCCCAGGCCCGCGGGCGCGCCCGACCCTGGAGGCCCCCTGGCTGGCTGCAGCCACAGGGAACGGGGGTTCTGAGTTGGCAGCCCCCATTCCCGAAGCATCCAAGGGCAGTTCCCCGAAGGGCTGACACCGGCTGCGCCTCAGCAGCCAGACAACCTCCCTCCCTCTGGTCGGGCACTGCAAGCCACACAGCCACTTGTGTCCCCTGTGTCCCTGGAGGCCGCAGCGCGTTTTGGGTTTTGGCGCGGACGGGCCCCTCTCGGCTTCCGTAGTCCATTTGCCCCGGAGCCTGCCAGACCCCTTGCCCCAGGGGCGGGCCCTGCTGAGTCCCTGAGTGCCTCCTGAGTTCCTGCCACCACCCTTGGGCCGGGATGTGGTGCCACCTTGTGCGTAGAAGCCCTGCACACAGGCAAGAAGCCCCCCAGGCCCGCGGGCGCGCCCGACCCTGGAGCCCCCTGGCTGGCTGCAGCCACAGGGAACGGGGTTCTGAGTTGGCAGCCCCCATTCCCGAAGCATCCACGGGCAGTTCCCGAAGGGCTGACACCGGCTGCGCCTCAGCAGCCAGACAACCTCCCTCCCTCTGGTCGGGCACTGCAAGCCACACAGCCACTTGTGTCCCCTGTGTCCCTGGAGGCCGCAGCGCGTTCTTGGGTTTTGGCGCGGACGGGCCCCTCTCGGCTTCCGTAGTCCATTTGCCCCGGAGCCTGCCAGACCCCTTGCCCCAGGGGCGGGCCCTGCTGAGTCCCCGAGTGCCTCTGAGTTCCTGCCACCACCCTTGGGCGGGATGTGGTGCCACCTTGTGCGTAGAAGCCCTGCACACAGGCAAGAAGCCCCTAGGCCCGCGGGCGCGCCCGACCCTGGAGCCCCCTGGCTGGCTGCAGCCACAGGGAACGGGGGTTCTGAGTTGGCAGCCCCCATTCCCGAAGCATCCACGGGCAGTTCCCCGAAGGGCTGACACCGGCTGCGCCTCAGCAGCCAGACAACCTCCCTCCCTCTGGTCGGGCACTGCAAGCCACACAGCCACTTGTGTCCCCCTGTGTCCCTGGAGGCCGCAGCGCGTTTTGGGTTTTGGCGCGGACGGGCCCCTCTCGGCTTCCGTAGTCCATTTGCCCCCGGAGCTGCAGACCCCTGGCCCCAGGGGCGGGCCCCTGCTGAGTCCCCGAGCGCCTCCTGGGTTTCCTGCCACCACCCTTGGGCCGGATGAGGTGCCACCTTGTGCGTAGAAGCCCTGCACACAGGCAAGAAGCCCCTAGGCCCGCGGGCGCGCCCGACCCTGGAGCCCCCCTGGCTGCTGCAGCCACAGGGAACGGGGGTTTCTGAGTTGGCAGCCCCCATTCCGAAGCATCCACGGGCAGTTCCCCGAAGGGCTGACACCGGCTGCGCCTCAGCAGCCAGACAACCTCCCTCCCTCTGCTCGGGCACTGCAAGCCACACAGCCACTTGTGTCCCCTGTGTCCCTGGAGGCCGCAGCGCGTTTTGGGTTTTGGCGCGGACGGGCCCCTCTCGGCTTCCGTAGTCCATTTGCCCCGGAGCCTGCCAGACCACCTTGCCCCAGGGGCGGGCCCTGCTGAGTCCCCGAGTGCCTCCTGAGTTCCTGCCACCACCCTATGGGGCGTGATGTGGTGCCACCTTGTGCGTAGAAGCCCTGCACACAGGCAAGAAGCCCCCCAGGCCCGCGGGCGCGCCCGACCCTGGAGCCCCCTGGCTGGCTGCAGCCACAGGGAACGGGGGTTCTGAGTTGGCAGCCCCCATTCCCGAAGCATCCACGGGCAGTTCCCCGAAGGGCTGACACCGGCTGCGCCTCAGCAGCCAGACAACCTCCCTCCCTCTGGTCGGGCACTGCAAGCCACACAGCCACTTGTGTCCCCTGTGTCCCTGGAGGCCGCAGCGCGTTTTGGGTTTTGGCGCGGACGGGCCCCTCTCGGCTTCCGTAGTCCATTTGCCCCGGAGCTGCCAGACCCCTTGCCCCAGGGGCGGGCCCTGCTGAGTCCCCGAGTGCCTCCTGAGTTCCTGCCACCACCCTTGGGCCGGGATGTGGTGCCACCTTGTGCGTAGAAGCCCTGCACACAGGCAAGAAGCCCCCCAGGCCCGCGGGCGCGCCCCGACCCTGGAGCCCCCTGGCTGGCTGCAGCCACAGGAACGGGGGTTCTGAGTTGGCAGCCCCCATTCCCGAAGCATCCACGGGCAGTTCCCCGAAGGGCTGACACCGGCTGCGGCCTCAGCAGCCAGACAACCTCCCTCCCTCTGGTCGGGCACTGCAAGCCACACAGCCACTTGTGTCCCCTGTGTCACACAGGAGGCCGCAGCGCGTTTTGGGTTTTGGCGCGGACGGGCCCCTCTCGGCTTCCGTAGTCCATTTGCCCCGGAGCCTGCCAGACCCCTTGCCCCCAGGGGCGGGCCCTGCTGAGTCCCCTGAGTGCCCTCCTGAGTTCCTGCCACCACCCTTGGGCCGGGATGTGGTGCCACCTTGTGCGTAGAAGCCCTGCACACAGGCAAGAAGCCCCCAGGCCGCGGAGGCGCCCGACCCTGGAGCCCCCCTGGCTGCTGCAGCACAGGGAACGGGGGTTCTGAGTTGGCAGCCCCCATTCCCGAAGCATCCACGGGCAGTTCCCCCGAAGGGCTGACACCGGGCTGCGCCTCAGCAGCCAGACAAAACCTCCCTCCCTCTGGTCGGGCACTGCAAGCCACACAGCCACTTGTGTCCCCCTGTGTCCCTGGAGGCCGCAGCGCGTTTTGGGTTTTGGCGCGGACGGGCCCTCTCGGCTTCCGTAGTCCATTTGCCCCGGAGCCTGCCAGACCCCTTGCCCCCAGGGGCGGGCCTGCTGAGTCCCCGAGTGCCTGCTGAGTTCTGCCACCACCCTTGGGCCGGGATGTGGTGCCACCTTGTGCGTAGAAGCCTGCACACAGGTCAAGAAGCCCCCCAGGCCCGCGGGCGCGCCTGACACTGGAGCCCCTGCTGGCTGCAGCCACAGGGAAACGGGGGTTCTGAGTTGGCAGCCCCCCATTCCCGAAGCATCCACGGGCAGTTCCCCGAAGGGCTGACACCGGCTGCGCCTCAGCAGCCAGACAACCTCCCTCCCTCTGGTCGGGCACTGCAAGCCACACAGCCACTTGTGTCCCCTGTGTCCCTACTGGAAGGCCGCAGCGCGTTTTGGGTTTTGGCGCGACGGGCCCCTCTCGGCTTCCGTAGTCCATTTTGCCCCGGAGCCTGCCCATACCCCTTGCCCCAGGGGGCGGGCCCTGCTGAGTCCCCGAGTGCCTCTGAGTCCTGTCCACCACCCCTAGTGGCCGGGATGTGGTGCCACCTGTGCGTAGAAGCCCTGCACACAGGCAAGAAGCCCCTAGGCCCGCAGGCGACGCCCGACCCTGGAGCCCCCCTGGCTGGCTGCAGCCCACAGGGACACGGGGTTTCTGATGTTGGCAGCCCCCATTCCCGAAGCATCCACGGGCCGTTCCCCGAAGGGCTGACACGGCTGCGCTCATGCAGCCAGACAACCTCCTCCTCTGGCTCCGGGCACTGCACGCCACAACAGCCACTTGTGTCCCTGTGTCCCTGGAGGCCGGCAGGCGCGTTTTGGTTTTGTGCGCGGACGGGCCCCTCTCGGCTTCCGTAGTCCATATGCCCCGGATCTATGCTAGACCCTGGCCCACAAGGGGCGGGCCCTCCCCCCTGCTGAGTCCCCGAGCGCCTCCTGGGTTCCTGCCCACCACCCTTGGGCCCGGGATGAGGTGCCACGTGTGCTGTAGAAGCCCTGGCACACAGGCAAGAAGGCCCCTAGGCCGCCGGGGCGCGCCCGAACCCTGGAGACCCCAGGCTGGCTGCAGCCACATGGGAACGGGGGTTCTGAGTTGCAGCCCCCATCCCTGCAAGCATCCAACGGGCCAGTTCCCCGACGGGCTGACACCGGCAGCCGCCTCAGCACTCGCACAGACAACCTCCCTCCCTCTGCTCGGGCAACTGGCAAGCCAACACAGCCACTTGTGTCCCACTGTGTCCCTGGAGGCCAGCAGCGCGTTTTGGGTTTTGGCGCGACGGGCCCCTCTCGGCTTCCGTAGTCCATTTGCCCCCGAGCCTGCCAGAACCCCTTGCCCAGGGGCGGGCCCTGCTGAGTCCCCGAGTGCCTCACTGAGTTCCTGCCACCACCCTTTGGGCCGTGATGTGGTGCCACCTTGTGCGTAGAAGCCCTGCACACAGGCAAGAAGCCCCCCAGGCCCGCGGGCTGCGCCCGACCCTGGAGCCCCTGGCTGGCTGCAGCCACAGGAACGGGGTTCTGACAGTTGGGCAGCCCCCCATTCCGAAGCATCCACGGGCAGTTCCCGAAGGGCTGACACCGGCATGCGCACTCAGCATCCAGACAACCTCCCTCCCACTGGTCGGGCACTGCAAGCCCACACAGCCACTTTGTGTCCCCCTGTGTCCCTGGAGGCCGCAGCGCGTTTTGGGTTTTGGGCGCGGACGGGCCCCTCTCCGGCTTCCGTTAGTCCATTTGCCCCGGAGCCTGCCAGACCCCTTGCCCCAGGGGCGGGCCCTGAGAGTCCCCGAGTGCCTCCTGACTTTTCCTGCCACCACCCCTGGGCCGGATGTGGTGCCACCTTTTGCGTAGAAGCCCTGCACACAGGCAAGAAGCCCCCAGGGCCGCGGGCGCGCCGACCCTGGAGCCCCCTGGCTGGCTGCAGCCACAGGTGAACGGGGGTTCTGAGTTGGCAGCCCCCAATCCCGAAGCATCCCGGGCAGTTCCCCAGAAGGGCTGACACCGGCTGCGCTCAGCAGCCAGACACACCTCCCTCCCTCTGGTCGGGCACTGCAAGCCACACAGCCACTTGTGTCCCCTGTGTC